>NW_026058889.1:0-13724 GCF_023721935.1 Panthera uncia | reverse complement strand
GTGGCCAAAATGAAGAAATCAGGAGACTATAGATGCTGGAGAGGATGTGGAGAAACAGGAACCCTCTTGCACTGTTGGTGGGAATGCAAATTGGTGCAGCCGCTCTGGAAAGCAGTGTGGAGGTTCCTCAGAAAATTAAAAATAGACCTACCCTATGACCCAGCAATAGCACTGCTAGGAATTTATCCAAGGGATACAGGAGTACTGATGCATAGGGGCACCTGTACCCCAATGTTTATAGCGGCACTCTCAACAATAGCCAAATTATGGAAAGAGCCTAAATGTCCATCAACTGATGAATGGATAAAGAAATTGTGGTTTATATACACAATGGAATACTACGTGGCAATGAGAAAAAATGAAATATGGCCTTTTGTAGCAACATGGATGGAACTGGAGAGTGTGATGCTAAGTGAAATAAGCCATACAGAGAAAGACAGATACCATATGGTTTCACTCTTATGTGGATCCTAAGAAACATAACAGAAACCCATGGGGGAGGGGAAGGAAAGAAAAAAAAAAAAGAGGTTAGAGTGGGAGAGAGCCAAAGCATAAGAGACTGTTAAAAACTGAGAACAAACTGAGGGTTGATGGGGGGTGGGAGGGAGGGCAGGGTGGGTGATGGGTATTGAGGAGGGCACCTTTTGGGATGAGCACTGGGTGTTGTATGGAAACCAATTTGACAGTAAATTTCATATATTAAAAAATAAAAAAAAATAAAAAAAAAAACAGAAACATGACTCTGAGGGCTTCTGTGAGAATGGACTGGACTGGAGCAGATGAAAAACATGTGCATTAGAGCAGAGATCCATCCACCACCATCTCATGTACCCCTAACATCCAACAGAGGTTCCTTGGAGCCTCCAGTTCTCCACCAGAACCGTTCTTTCTCTCCACTTCTGCCAATACTCTACTCCTCCCACAGGACCAAGCTTAAATATACCTTATCTGGAAGCTTTCACTGCCTTCCAGTTGATGATTTCTCTGTGAACACCTTAGTACCCTGCTGTAAGATTCTTTATGTGACACGAGGTATTGAGGTATTCGTATGCATCCCAGACAAATAGAAAACTCTTCAAGGGTAGGGCATGAATCTCATTCATTTTTGCATCTTTTAATGCCTACCATGGGTTTTGGCACATAAAAAATAGACATTGGAAAACCCTTCACCAGTGAATTAGAGAAATTGCATAAAGGGAAAGGAAAAGCAACAGAAAGAAAGGAAGAGAATTGAAGAAAGAGAGGGAAGGAGGGAGATAAATAAGGTGCTGGGATGGATAAGAGAAAGGAGAGGAAGAGGATGGAGAAAAAGAAAGTATAAGACCAATGTGGGATTCTTTTCTCTTCCCATCAGTAGAACCAAGTATCAGACCTGCACAGTGAGTATCAGGCTTTGGAATCAACCGGATGTGGGTTCATTTCCTGGTTCTGTCACTCATTGGCCATGTGCCTCTAGACAAGGCACTTAACTTCTTGGGCATTAATTTCATCAACTGTGAAATGATGATATTTTTTGAGGAACCTCCATACTGTTTTCCAGAGTGCTGCACAAATTTGCATTCCCACCAACAGTGCAAGAGGGTACCCATTTCTCCACATCCTCTCCAGCATCTATAGTCTCCTGATTTGTTCATTTTAGCCACTCTGACTGGCATGAGGTGATATCTCAGTGTGGTTTTGATTTGTATTTCCCTGATGATGAGTGATGTTGAGCATCTTTTCATGTGCCTGTTGGCCATCTGGATGTCTTCTTTAGAGAAGTGATGAATGGATAAAGAAGGTGTGATTTATATATACAATGGAATACTACTTGACAATGAGAAGGAATGAAATATGGCCTTTTGTAGCAACGTGGATGGAACTGGAGAGTGTTATGCTAACTGAAATAAGTCATACAGAGAAAGGAAGATACCATGTTTTCACTCTTATGTGGATCCTGAGAAATTTAACAGAAGATCATGGGGGAGGAGAAGGGGGAAAAAGTTACATAGAGGGAAGGAGGCAAACCATAGGAGTCTCTTGAAAACTGAGAATAAACTAAGGGTTGATGGGGGGGTAGGAGGGAGGGGAAAGTGGGTGATGGGCATTGAGGAGGGCACCTGTTGGGATGATCACTGGGTGTTGTATAGAAACCAATTTGACAATAAATTTCATATTAAAAAAAAGAAATGATGATAATATTAGTTTCTCTTTGATGGGCAGTTTAGAACTTAAGAATAGATGTTAGTACTTTGAAGACAGACATCCTCTTATTTTTATTTGTTTGCCCAACATCCAGCAAAGGCTTTGCCACAGCTGTATGCTCAATGAATAATTAATGATTGAATGAATAAATAAATTCCCAAGAACTCTTGGCCGCACTGGGGAGCGGTGCTCCATTTCACAAGAGTCTAAGTACTTGCTTAGTGTACCAGAAAAGGAGGGACATGGTCCCAGAAAAAAATTTCAGGTAAGTTGATATTCTTTAAAAGCTTCAATATAGTCATCAGGGATAAATTAAAAAAATGTTGGTAGACTTTCTTACCTTTACTGTTTTTATTCTGAATTGTATATGATGCGGAGGCACCCTATCTCGTAGTGTTTAGAGCCTCTAAATGTTTTAATCTGGTCATACTTGGGAGAGAAATGAATATGACCTAGTACCCTGACCCCAGAACAGCTTCTGGGGAGAGAGACCCAGGCACACACTACAACAATACACTCTGTGATTAGTGTTGGCATAGAGGGGGCTGTAGGAAGGGTTCGTATGGGAGCTCAGAGAAGCACAGTCTTCGGGGGGAAAAAGGAATCAAATAAGAATGAAGATACAGGGTGGGAGATAGAGAAATCAAATGGAAAATAGGAGAGAGCAATTACCAAATAAGAGGTAGTACGCAGAAAAGAGACCACACTGAGGAGAATGGAAAGTTGAAAGTAGGGAGTGAGGGAGGAGGTTGACAGGCAGAGAAGGAGACCCCTCTGGAGGTGGAAAAAGACAGGACCACTTCCAGCTGGGGAGGAGAAGCTGACAGGCTCAGACCTAAGGAGAGGCTTGGAGAGAGAGTGGACGCCTTCTGGACTCCAGAGCACAAGGTGAGCTAAAGTGCCCAGCTTTAGTTGAGACTCTGTAGCGACCTGTGGGCTGTGGCTTTAGTGTGCTTGACTCTGAAATCCCTAAGGCTTGAAGAAAATATCTTAAGATTTTGAATAAATGGTAATGCTAATCAAAATAGTAATGTTGTTGTTGTAATAACAGTAATGGTAATAAAAAGTAGTTTATTAATAATAGGGATGTTTGTGGGGAAATAGGTTCTACTTACATAAATGGGTTAGAAAAAAAGCTTAGGGCAGAAATCCACCACCACGGGGCAAAAGTGCCTGAGGTTACCTAGCAAGATATTGAAATGGGATCAGGAGTAACTTCTTATATAACTGCAGGAAATTACTTTCCATCTGACACCAATATACTATTGTATTTTGATCACAAACTCCACTTGCTCACCCCCACCCTTTGTTTCTTACACAAGTTAATGATTACTATCTGATTATTTCTTCACGTTCACCATGTTTGTAAGATCTTGTTTTCTTCACGTTCACCATGTGGGTAATATTTTTGAGCTCAATAAATACAGAGATGAAACCCCTGTTTGGGGCTCTTGTCTCCTCCTGAACATTAGCCTCTCTCGGATTGCATGTCCATTCTCTTGCTGGACAAGAGAACTCCAGACTCATAGTGTGCAACAGTTGTTTTAAAGTCTTGCAAAACTAGAGTTCCCTGAGAATAGACATTTAATCTTACTAGTTTTCCTGTGCCTAGTACCTAGAATACAGTTTAGGCACAGAGTATGTGCTCATGAAATTATAAAACTTATAAAAGTGTAATGCTAGTGGTGGTAGTAGTAGTAGTAGCAGCAGCAGTCATCCTAAGACTGGTAATGTTTTGAGGCATTCCTAGTACTGAAGTAATGTCTTTTCTGACATGCTACCTTACTTTCTTCAGTCAGTAGCCTGTAGGGAGCTGTAGAACAAAGGGTGTCACAGACATACCTTTAGTTGGTGTTCCTATCCAGTTGAGATATCGCGTGAGCTTCATGGAGATGTAGGTCTTTCCTCGAGCTGGTAAGCCAACCATGATCACCATTGTGGGGGAATTG
Organism: Panthera uncia; assembly: GCF_023721935.1. Classification (NCBI taxonomy): domain Eukaryota; kingdom Metazoa; phylum Chordata; class Mammalia; order Carnivora; family Felidae; genus Panthera; species Panthera uncia. The sequence continues at coordinate 9,591 of NW_026058889.1, read as the reverse complement.
GTAAACTGGGGTACTGATGCTGGAAGATAAGCAGAGCCTTAAAAGCTTATCCCCAGGCTCCCATGATCTACTGGTATCAGCTCAGAGACACAGAATTGGAAAATTATCTTTCCTACCATTATAACAGCAACAACAATGACAAATACCTGAAAATTTTCTAACTGACTTATGAATTCATCAAAAACTGCTGCAAACAGAATCTGATAGGCCAAAATGGTGGAGAAGAAGGGGGATCCATATTTCCCACATCTCTCAAACAAAGAAGTGCTGAAGCCAAAACTTTGAACCCCAGGAGTCTGGGAGGAAAAGAGGTTGAATCTACCAGGAAGAAAATGAGACAACTTGAGAAAAGATAGGTGGGTGATTGCGAACTGGGGGAGATAAAATGGGCCAAGTAAGCATGGAGGGGAGGGATCAAAGGGAAGAGAAAGGGAGAGACAAAGGGAAGAGAAAGAACAGGTGGGGAAGTGTAGGATAAGAGAAAAATCTCGGACTGGGACTGAGAGGGATCCTGTCACTAACTGTGGAACTTTCTTCGGCCTGGGGCAGGCTCCCTGTTCGTGCACTTGGGGATGAGGGGAGCAAGCCCTAGGTTGTGTGGTAGATCAGGGGTGCAGTCTGCAGTAGGAGAAAGCGGCTCCCTCTCTGGAGTGTGGTGGGACAGAACAAAGCCTACCTGCGTCCGCCACCCCCAGGCTTGGCGGCAAGGTCAGCGGTGCAGTCCGCAGCAGGAAATGGCGGTCCTCCCTGAAGTGCAGTGGCACAAAGGAAGCCAGCCAGGACCACATATCAAACCATACAGAGAGGCTCTTCCCCAGTACCAGAGCACACAGAACAGATCTCTGAATCCTAGCCAGGTTCCCGGGCAGGGGAGTTGGTGGAGTGGGAAGGATTGCCCCATCTGCTCCCATAGCACAGTGAGGACAACTCGAAAGAAGTCCAGTGGGTCATGGAGAAAAGACTGGGGTGTCGCCATCCCCCCCCATCAACCACCAAGGCAGGGCCTGAGGGATCAGTCCTAGGGCCCATAGTGGAGATGGGACCAGCCTACACCAAACTATGCCCCTCTGTGTCTGGTAACTGCGTTTCTGCTGGAACCAGATAGATGCTGTGCAACCAGAGAGCTCCATCATCCAGACCAGTGATGATGCATAGCCTAGATTAATTCCAGGAAAATTCTTGTTATTTAGATATATTCTCCCTTCCTATATCTTCCTTAATCTAGGCTTATAACTCTGGTTGTTGGTTTAAGCAGACGTATTTAATCCATTTCCCTGATACATGTTCTACATCTCCTTCAGTACTTTCCTCTCCCTCTCTTGAGGATAATCAAGCCATATAGTTTCTATGTCAGTAACTTTACCTTCATTTTTTTTTTTTTTTGCTGCCTCCTTCTTTATTTTCCTTTCTCTCCTTCTGGATTAAGCCGTTTAGTCTTTCTGCCCAGTCAATGTTTATTTTCTCTTTGTCCCCACTGCCCCCGTCATTTCTCTTTTTATATGTGCTCTTCCATCAGCACTGCCTCCACCCTGTTCTTTACTTGGAGTTGCTGTTTCTTCTTTTTCTTTCTTTCTTTCTTTCTTTCTTTCCTTCTTTTTTGCTTTTGGACTGTTTTTGTTTATTTGTATGTGTGTGTGTGTGTGTGTCCATTTGTTTGTTTTATTTGTCTGTGTGTTTGCAAGTCTCTGTTTCCTCTTAGTTTGTTTGTTTTCCTTTCCAGGGCTACTTTAAGGAACAAATCAAAGCACACTTTTTGGAGTGTCTAAAATATCACTACAAGCAGAGAAATAAAATAACCAAAGTCACAACAATAGAAAGCAAGTAACACTCTCCAAAAAACACCTCCTGAAGGGCTAGGCCCTGGACAGTGTATGACACCCCTTTAATATAGTAGTGCTCGCAGGCGAAGAGCTAAAACAAGCTTTTAAAATTCATAAGGGACAAAAAAATAGCCAAAATGATGAAATGGAAGAATTCCCCTCAAAAGAAATTCCAGGAAGAAGTGACAGTTAAAGAATTGATTAAAAAAGATGTAAACAATATAGGTGAACAAAAATTTAGAATAACAGTCATAAGATTAATTGATGGGCTTGAAAAAGGCATAGAAAACAGCAGATAATCTATTATTGAAGATATCAAGGAACTAAAAAATAGTCATGATGAATTAAAAAATGCTATAAATGAGGTGCAAAATAAACGGAGGCAGCCACAGCACAGACGGAAGAGGCAGAGGGGAGAATAGGTGAATTAGAAGCTAAAATTATGGGAAAAGAGGAAGCTGAGAAAAAGAGAGATTAGAAAAAACCAAGGATCAAGAGAGGAGAATTAGACAACTAAGTGATGCAATCAAATGGAACAATGTCTATATCATAGTAATTCCAGGAGAGACAAAAGGGCTGAAGGTATGCATGAACAAATCATAGCTGAGAGCTTCCCCAATCTAGGGAAGGAAACAGACATTGAAATCCAAGAGGCACAGAGAACTCCTTTCAGATGTAACTTGAATCGATCTTCTACACAACATATCATAGTGAAACTGGCAAAATACAAGGATAAAGAGAGAATTCTCAAAGAAGCTAGGGATAAACAGGTCTTAACATACAAAGGTAGAAGCATAAAGGTAGTAGCAGACCTATCTACCCAAACTTGGCAGGCCAGAAAGGAATGGCATGAAATCTTCAATGTGATGAACAGGAAAAATATGCAGTCAAGAATCCTTTATCCAGAAGGCCTGTCATTCAGAATAGAAGGAGAGATAAAGGTTTTCACAAACAAAAACTGAAGGAATTCATCACCACTAAACCAGCCCTACAAGAGATCTTAAGGGGTACGCTGAGAGTGAAATGTTCCAAGGGCCACAAAGGACCAGAGACATGAATTCAAGCATGAGCCCTACAGACAACACAATGACTCTAAATACCTATCTTTCAATAATAACACTGAGTATAAATGGACTAAATGCTCCAATCAAAAGACATGATATAAGAATGGACAAAACAAGACTCATCTTTTTACTGTCTACAAGAGACCCATTTTATACATGAGGACATCTTCAGATTGAAAGTGAGGGGGTACCATCTATCATGCTACTGGGAATCAAAAGAAAGCTGGAGTAGCCATACTTATATCAGACAAACTAGACTTTAAATTAAAGGCTGTAACAAGAGATAAAGAAGGGCATTATAAATAATTACAGGGTCTATCCATCAGGAAGAGCTAACAATTATAAATGTCTATGCACCAAATATGTGAACCCCAAAATATATAAAACAATCACAAACATAAGAAGCTTTATTAATAAGAATGTGGTAATTACAGGGGAATTTAATACCACACGTATAGCAATGGAAAGATCATCTAGACACAGAATCAGTAAAGAAACAATGGTCCTGAATGATACATTGGATAAGATGGAATTGACAGATATATTTAGAACTCTACATCCCAAAGCAGCAGAATACACTTTCTTCTCCAGTGCACAATAAACATTCTCCGAGATAGATCACATACTGGGTCACAAAACATCCCTTAATAAGTATACAAGAATTGAAATTATACCATGCACACTTTCAGACCACAATGCTATGAAACTTGAAATCAACCACAGGAAAAAGTCTGGAAAACCTGCAAAAGCAGGCAGATTGAATAAAATCCTACTAAAGAATAAATGGATCAACCAGGCAATTAGAGAAGAAATTAAAAGTTTTATGGAAACAAATGAAATGAAAATACAACAATCCAAACCCGTTAGGACAGCAAAGGCAGTCCTAAGAGGAAAATACGTTGCAATCCAGGCCTATCTCAAGAAAGAATAACAATCCCAAATACAAAATCTAATAACACACCTAAAGAAAATACAAGCAGAAAAGCAAAGACACACCAAACCCCACAGAAGAAGAGAAATAATAAAGATCAGAACAGAAGTAAACAATATAGAATACCAAAAAACCCAGTAGAACATATCAATGAAACCAAGAGTTGGCTTATTGAAAAAAAATAAACAAAATTGATAAACCTCTAACCAGTCTTCTCAAAAAGAAAGAGAGGGAGGACACAAATAGATAAAATCACGAATGAAAATGGAATTATTACAACCAATCCCTCAGAAATACAAGCAACTATCAGGGATTACTATGAAAAGTTATACGCCAACAAACTGGACAACCTGGAAAAAATGGAAAAATGCCTAAAGTCCCACACATTATCGAATTCAAATGGGAAAAAATCAAAAATTTGAGCTGACACATAACTAGCGAAGAAATTGAATCAGTTATCAAAAATCTCCCAACAAGTAAGAGTCCTGGACCAGATGGCTTCCCTTGGGAATTCTACCAGACATTTAAAGCAGAGTTAATACCTATCTTTCTCAAGCTCTTCCAAAAAATAGAAAGGGAAGGAAAACTTCTGGTCTCATACTATGAAGCCAGCATTACTTTGATTCCCAAACCAAACAGAGACCCAGAAAAAAAAAAAGTAACTACATTCCAATATCCCTGATGAATATGGATGCAAAAATTCTCAACAAGATACTAGTGGATCGATTTCAACAGCATATAAAAAAGTTTATTCACCATGGTCAAGTGGGATTCATTCCTGGGCTGCAGGGCTGGTTCAATATTTGCACATCAATCAATGTGATACATCGCATTAATAAAAGAAAAGATAAGAACCATACGGTTCTGTCAATATGCACAAAAAGAATTTGACAAAATACAGCATCCTTTGTTGATGAAAACCCCCAAGAAAGTCGGGATAGAAAGAACACACTTAAACATCATAGAAGCCATGTATGAAAGCCCACAGCTAATATCATCCTCAATGGGAAAAAACTGAGAGCTTTCCCCCTGAGATCAGCTAAACGACAGAGATGTCCACTATCACCACTGTTGTTTAACATAGTGTTGGAAGTCCTAGCATCAGCAATCAGACAACAAAATGAAATAAAAGGCATAAAAATAGGTAAAGATAAAGTCAAACATTCATTTTTTACAGACGACATGATACCCTACATGGAAAACCCGAAAGACTCCACCAAAAGTCTGCTAGAACTGATACATGAATTCAAGAAAGTCTCAGGGTACAAAATCAGTGTACAGAAATTGGTTGCATTTTTATACCTCAATATGAGCAACAGAAAGAGTAATAAAGAAACTTATCCCATTCACAAATTGCACCAAGAACTTTAAATATCTAGGAATAAACCTAACCAAAATGTGAAAGATCTATGTATGCTGAAAACTATAGAAAGCTTATTAAGGAAATTGAAGAAGATACAAAGAAATGGAAAAATATTCCATGCTCATGGATTGGAAGCATAAATGTTAAAATGTCAATACTGCCCAAAGCAATCTACACATTCAATGCAATCCCAATCAAAATTTCACCAGCATTCTTCTGAAAGCTAGAATGAACAATCCTAAAATTTTTATGGAACCAAAAAAGACCCTAAATCCCCAACGTAATATTGAAGAAGAAGACCAAAGCGGGAGGCATCACAATCCCAGCCTTTAGCCTCTACTACAAAGCTGTAATGATGAAGACAGTATGGTATTGGCAGAAAACAGACACATAGACCAATGGAATAGAATAGGGACCCCAGAATTGGACCCACAAATGCAAGGCCAACATGCATGCCATTTGACAAAGCAGGAGAGAGTATCCAATGGAAAAAAGACAGTCTCTTTACCAAATGGTGCTGGGAGAACTGGACAGAAACATGCAGAAGAATGAAACCAGACCACTTTCTTACACCATACACAAAAATAAACTCAAAATGGATGAAGGACCTGAATGTGAGACAGGAAAGCATCAAAACCCTAGAGGAGAAAGCAGGAAAAAAAACCTCTCTGACCTCAGCCGCAGCAATTTCTTACTCAACACAACCCCAAAGGCAAGGGAATTAAAAGCAAAACTGAAATATTGGGACCTCATCAGGATAAAAAGTTTCTGCACTGCAAAGGAAACAATCAACAAAACTAAAAGGCAACTGAAGGGAGGGTGGGTGATGGGTATTAAGGAAGGCACCTTTTGGGATGAGCACTGGGTATTGTATGGAAACCAATTTGACAATAAATTTCATATTAATAATAAATAAATAAATAAATAAATAAATATAAAAGGCAACTGAAGGAGTGGGAAAAGATATTTGCAAGTGACACATTAGATAAAGGGCTAGTATCTAAAATCTATAAAAAACTCACCAAACTCCACACCTGAAAAACAAATGATCCAGTGAAGAAATGGGCAGAAGACATGAATAGACACTTTTCCAAAGAAGACATCCAGATGGCCAACAGACACATGAAAAGATGCTTAACGTCACTCCTTCTCAAAGAAATACACATCTTTTGTAGCAACGTGGATGGAACTGGAAAGTGTGATGCTAAGTGAAATAAGCCATACAGAGAAAGACAGATACCATATGGTTTCACTCTTATGTGGATCCTGAGAAACGTAACAGAAACCCATGGGGGAGGGGAAGGAAAAAAAAGAGGTTAGAGTGGGAGAGAGCCAAAGCATAAGAGACTGTTAAAAACTGAGAACAAACTGAGGGTTGATGGGGGGTGGGAGGGAGGGGAGGGTGGGTGATGGGTATTGAGGAGGGCACCTTTTGGGTTGAGCACTGGGTGTTGTATGGAAACCAATTTGACAATAAATTTCATATATTAAAAAATAAAAAAAATTTTTTAAAAATTAAAAAAAATAAAAAAATAAAAAAAAGAAATACACATCAAAACTACAATGAGATATCATCTCATGCCAGTCAGAGTGGCTAAAATGAACAAATCAGGAGACTATAGGTGCTGGCAAGGATGTGGAGAAATGGGAACCCTCTTGCACTTCTGTTGGCAATGCAAACTGGTGCAGCTACTCTGGAAAACAGTGTGGAGGTTCCTCAAAAAAATTAAAAGTAGAACTACCTTATGACCCAGCAATAACACTGATAGGAATGTACCCAAAGGATACAGGAGTGCTGATGCATAGGGGCACTTGTACCCCAATGTTTATAGCAGCACTTTCAACAATAGCCAAATTATGGAAAGAGTCTAAATGAACATCAACTGACGAATGGATAAAGAAGGTGTGGATTATATATACAATGGAATACTATTTGGCAATGAGAAAGAATGAAATCTGGCCATTTGTGGCAACGTGGGTGGACATGGAGGGTATTATGCTAAGTGAAATAAGCCAGGCAGAGAAAGACGGATACCATATTTTTTCACTCATATGTGAATCTGGAAAAACTTAACAGAAGACCATGTGGGAGGGGAAGGGTGAAAAATAGTTACAGAGGTAGAGGGAGGCAAACTCTAAGAGACTATTAAGGACTGAGAACAAACTAAGGGTAGATGGGTGTGAGGGAGAGGAGAAAGTGGGTGATGGGCAGGGAGGAGGGCACTTGGGATGAGCACTGGGTGTTGTATGGAAGCCAATTTTACAATAAATTATATATTTTTTTAAAAGTGCTGCAAACAGCTAACCCTTAATCTGTATAAACAGTTAAACATCTGCAGGGAGCAACAAAGTCCAGGTATTTGCTTATTTTTCATAGATCCTACTGCTCAACATACACTCATAAGTAGACTCAGCTAAAACTTTTTAATAAATTGCTAACGTGGTTGTGGGCTGGTATGAGAATGTGAAGCCCCTGGGGGCTGAAGACCTAGGTGGTTTTGCATCCTCTTGCAGACTTCCTCTACGAATTCCACCAGGTGCTGACAGGGAAGATAGAACAATCCTGAGATGTCCTACAGTTCTGGTTTGGGGAGTAAAACAGAATAGCAGCTATTGCTGAAATTGTGCCCAGACCATTCTCCTTTTATATCCTATGAAACAAAAGCTTTAGTCTTCACAGAGAAAGACAATGCAACTGTAACTTGAGAGTGGTAGTGGAAATTAACTTCAGCTGACAGAGGGAGTAGCCAACACTACTGAAACTCTGCCCAGACCAATCTACTCCATCTCCCCTAAAGCAAATAAACCTTAATGTGAAGGAAGAAGGGTGATGTGCTGGGCCTACCACTGTAGTTAGAGAAGAGGCAGGAACACATGGGAAGGTCACACCTCCAAGACTGAGGATAAGCATGCCTAAGACTGAGGCTTAATCAGACTAACATGAAATGTCATTAGTCACTTATTCCCTACTACCAGGGTAAAAAAAAAAAAGTAGAATAATAGATTACATCTTCACACAAATAGAAGATTCACCTTCATACAAAGACAAATTGTCTCCAGAGAGAAGCAGAAAGGGAAGAATCAAGGCAAGAAAGAAATAGTCTGAAGAGAAAAATAAATCATCAGGACCAGATTCAGGTATAATACACATATTGGAATTATCAGGCAGGGAATTTAAAATAGCTATGATTAAGTTGCAGGATACAAAATCAATGTGCAGAAATCAGTTGCATTCTTATACACTAACAATGAAGCAACAGAAAGACAAATGAAGAAACTGATCCCATTCACAATTGCACCAAGAAGCATAAAATACCTAGGAATAAATCTAACCAAAGATGTAAAAGATCTGTATGCTGAAAACTATAGAAAGCTTATGCAGGTAATTGAAGAAGATATAAAGAAATGGAAAGACATTCCCTGCTCATGGATTGGAAGAATAAATATTGTCAAAATGTCAATACTACCCAAAGCTATCTACACATTCAATGCAATCCCAATCAAAATTGCACCAGCATTCTTCTCGAAACTAGAACAAGCAATCCTAAAATTCATATGGAACCACAAAAGGCCCCGAATAGCCAAAGTAATTTTGAAGAAGAAGACCAAAGCAGGAGGCATCACAATCCCAGACTTTAGCCTCTACTACAAAGCTGTCATCATCAAGTCAGCATGGTATTGGCATAAAAACAGACACATAGACCAATGGAATAGAATAGAAACCCCAGAACTAGACCCACAAACGTATGGCCAACTCATCTTTGACAAAGCAGGAAAGAACATCCAATGGAAAAAAGACAGTCTCTTTAACAAATGGTGCTGGGAGAACTGGACAGCAACATGCAGAAGGTTGAAACTAGACCACTTTCTCACACCATTCACAAAAATAAACTCAAAATGGATAAAGGACCTGAATGTGAGACAGGAAACCATCAAAACCTTAGAGGAGAAAGCAGGAAAAGACCTCTCTGACCTCAGCCGTAGCAATCTCTTACTCGGCACATCCCCAAAGGCAAGGGAATTAAAAGCAAAAGTGAATTACTGGGACCTTATGAAGATAAAAAGCTTCTGCACAGCAAAGGAAACAACCAACAAAACTAAAAGGCAACCAACGGAATGGGAAAAGATATTTGCAAATGACACATCGGACAAAGGGCTGGTATCCAAAATCTATAAAGAGCTCATCAAACTCCACACCCGAAAAACAAATAACCCAGTGAAGAAATGGGCAGAAAACATGAATAGACACTTCTCTAAAGAAGACATCCGGATGGCCAACAGGCACATGAAAAGATGTTCAACGTCGCTCCTTATCAGGGAAATACAAATCAAAACCACACTCAGATATCACCTCACGCCAGTCAGAGTGGCCAAAATGAAGAAATCAGGAGACTATAGATGCTGGAGAGGATG
>NW_026058888.1:0-83272 GCF_023721935.1 Panthera uncia | reverse complement strand
GCCATTGGATAGTTGTTGTTGTTGTTGTTGTTGTTGTTGTTGTTGTTTTTAAGAAAGATTCAACATTACAAATACGAAAAGGGGCCTACACATGTAAGGGGCCCTGAAGTGTAGGTATCACTAGCTCTTCGGTAAATCTACCTCTGATCAGACAATTAGCCACATGTCCCACCCCTCACAATAATCTAGGCCATGTTTACTGGTGATTTGACACTGCTATGCAGACCACACAGTTCCCTGCTTTGGGGAGGGAAAAGCAAACCTTGATGAATGGATGAGCATATAGAATCAGTTCTGAAATAAAAAAGTAGAGTTAAGTACCTTTCCCACTCTGCAATACAAAATAAGGGAGGATCATATATTTGAGCTCCAGTATCATGCTGTAAATGATTACATAGAATAGGGTCAGGCAGAACTTTTTTCCGGATCCAATATGAGAGGGAGTTATGGGAAATGAAGCAGGTGGTAAAAATCTGTTACACTCTAGCAAGTTTATGTTCCCAAAGACTGTTTCACCACAAACTTTACCACTCTAATCATATTACTGGGCTGAACTGGGCTTATGATCCACAAATCAACTCATAACAGCTCACTTCTATCACATAAAAGCTGGGAAGATATCTGGGTTCAAGTTACAGAACTCTTGCAAATTCTGACCTCACGCAAGGTAAGCCATCTCTAGCCCAAAGTGACTTCATTTCCTACCCTAGCAATCTTTCTACTTCACATGCTTCACAGATCTTTCTCTGCTTTCCCTCTCTCAAAACCTTCCCCTCTACTTTTCTGACTAGATTTTAGACCCCATTCCCTCCTGCTTAATGAATAACTTTTCTCCAGTACACTGGTTCTCAAACATCTAGGCTCAGGACCCCTTTTGTATTCTTAAAATTTATTGGATGCAAAAGAGGTTTTGTATATGTGGGTTACATCTATTTATATTTACCATGTTAGAAAATAGAACAGAAAATTTTTAATATTTACTTAGATAAAACAATACTCTTTACATATTAATATACTTTATAAAAATAACTTTTTAATTTTTAAAAAAAATTTTTAATGTTTATTTTTGAGAGACAGAGAGAGCAAGCATGAGCAGGGGTGGGGCAGAGAGAGAGAGGAGACACAGAACCTGAAGCAGGCTCCAGGCTCTGAGCTGTCAGCACAGAGCCCAATGCGGGGCTCGAACCCACGAACTATGAGATCATGACCTGAGCCAAAGTCTGATGCCTAACCAACTGAGCCACCCAGGTGCCACCAAAATAACTACTTTTTTAAAACAAAAAAATAGAAGAGTGACATTGTTTTATGGTTTTGCAAATCTCTCTACTGTGTAGATTAATAGAACACAGCTAGATTCTCATACTTGCCTCTGTATTCAATCTGTTACAGTATGTTGTTTTGGTTGAAGTATATGAAAAAAAATCCAGCTTCACAGAGACATGTTGGAAAAAGGAATATTTTAATAACCCGTTTAGATTCTTCTTCGACGCTACGCTAAAGTTCAACAAGTGGGGTTTCTTAAAGGTTAGCTGCAATGTGAAATCTAAAACCCTATCTAAGAATGTTTTATACTCTGTAACATTAACCATTAGTCTATCTTGCACTTTGAATCTTGCACTTTGAATGTGCATTTACCCCGGCACAATTTTGTAACATCTTATACTGGGAAATATTGGTTCACTGAGCTATGCAAATCTCCCTAACATTGACACATTTCATTTTACAACATTAAACACACACACACACACACACACACACACACACACACACACACATTAATATCACTACCAATATTATCAAGAAAAGTCTTTTTCGGTGGGGGGATGGGCTAAAAGGGTTAGAGGCATTAAGGAAGACACTTGCTGGGATGAACACTGGGTGTTACACCCAGGGGATGAATCACTGGAATCTATTCCTGAATACATTATTGCATTATATGCTAACTAACTTGGATGTAAATTAAAAAAAAAAAAAAAAAAGTCTTTTAAGTATTAAGAAGCTAGCAGACTCATGGTGGCAGATACAAATGTTCCAAACTGCTAATTTTCACTTGAAAGCTCAGATGTTATCACTGGCAATAAAAACTAACAGTTGGCTTCCTTAAAGTGACAGGATTTTACTTCATTCATTTTTCAAGAAGAGTGTTACAAAATATCCATGTCTGAAAACCATAGTTTTTCTGGCATTCTTTCAAGTAAGAATAATATTCTGTGATAAAAGCAGCTAGGTTTAACTCATAACCCAAACAATTGCCTAAGGGCTTTTCCTCAAGACAACTCAGTGTGCAAGAGAAGTGCATACTTCCAATTTTGTCACACAGAATATGAAAAAGATATTCTTTTTTTAAAAAACGTTTTTATTATTTATTTTTGAGAGACAGAGACAGAGCATGAGTGGGGGAGGGGCAGAGAGCGAGGGAGACACAGGATCCGAAGCAGGCTCCAGTCTCCGAGCTGTCAGCACAAAGCCCAATGTGGGGCTCGGACTCGAGAGGACTCGAGAACCTCAATATCATGACCTGAGCTGAAGTCAGACGCCTAACTGACTGAGCCACCCAGGTGTCCCATGAAAAAGATATTCTTAAATGGAACTGGAATTTTTTCCCATTACAACTGTGTGACAGTGACGACTACAATAACTAACAGTAGAATTTGGTGCCTCCATCTTGATTTGTGTCAAGGCACCTGCAGTTCTACCTACCTGTTGCTTTGCATCACTAGTATATATGTCAGCTCAGTGAAAAGGGCAAATAGCAACATACCAGCCAAGAGGGAGAAGCAAATAAAGTATCCAAGGACAGATGAATAAATGAACAAAATGCATTATATACATAAAATGGATATTCTTCAGCCTTAAAAGAGAAGGAAGCTTTGTCATATGCTACATATGGGTGAGCCTTGAGGATATCATGCTAAGTAAAACAAGCCAGTCACAAAAAGACAAATATTGTGAGTTCCACTTACGTGAGAGATGGGAAGCAGCCATATTCATCAAAACAGAAAATAGAATAGTGGTTACCAGGGGTTGGTGCAGGGAGGGAAAAAAGTGGAGTTGTTGTTTAATGGGTATAGAGTTCAGACTTGCAAAATGAAAAAGTTCTGGAGATTGGTCAAATAACAATGTGAATACACTTAACAGTACTGAACTGTATACTTAAAAGTTGTTAAAATGGTAAATCTTATGTGTTTTTTTCCAATTAAAAGAAGGGCAAGCAATCCCTATCAAAATAACACCAGCATTCTTCACAGAGCTAGAACAAACCATCCTAAAATTTGTATGGAACCAGAAAAGACCCCAAATAGCCAAAACAATCCTGATAAAGAAAACCAAAGCTGGAGGCATCACACTCCCGGACTTCAAGACGTATTATAAAGCTGTAATCATCAAGACAGTATGGTACTGGCACAAAAACAGACCCTCAGATGAATGGAACAGAATAGAGAACCCAGAAATGGATCCACAAACATATGGCCAATTAATCTTTGACAAAGCAGCAAAGAATATCCAATGGAATACAGTCTCTTGAGCAAATGGTGCTGGGAAAACTGGACAGTAACATGCAGAAGAATGAACCTGGACCACTTTCTTACACCATACACAAAAAATAAACTCAAAGTGGATGAAAGACCTAAACATAAGACAGGAAGCCATCAAAATCCTAGAGGAGAAAGCAGGCAAAAACCTCTTTGACCTCGGCCCCAGCAACTTCTTACTCAACACGTCTCCAGAAGCAAGCGACACAAAAGCAAAAATGAACTATTGGGACCTCATCAAACTAAAAAGCTTCTGCTTTTATTTTTATGTATATACACATATACATATGTGTATATATATATATATATACACATATGTATATACATACACACACACACACACACACACACACACACACACACAAATGGAATATTACTCGGCAATCAAAAAGAATGAAATCTTGCCATTTGCAACTACATGGATGGAGCTGGAGGGTATTATGCTAGGCGAAACTAGTCAGAGAAAGACAAATATCATATGACTTCACTCATACGTGGAATTTAAGATACAAAACAGGTGAACATAAGGGAAGGGAAGCAAAAATAATATAAAAACAGGGAGGGGGACAAAACAGAAGAGACTCTTAAATATAGAGAACAAACAGAGGGTTGCTAGAGGGGTTGTGGGAAGGGGGATGGGCTAAATGGGGGGCATTAAGGAATCTACTCCTGAAATCATTGTTGCACTATATGCTAACTAACTTGGATGTAAATTAAACAATAAATAAATTTTTTTAAAAAGGGCAAATAACATCTTAGTATTATTATGAAAATAGCTTTGGCCTAATTTTGGCCTCACAAACTCCCTGAAAAGGTCTCAGGAACTCCCAAGTAAACACTTGACAACCACTGCTGTAATGTGACCTTCTTTTTCCCATCTGCTTCTCTACCTATTCCTCCCCCTTCCCTTCTTTGACATGACTTCCCAGGACCTGAATGTGAGACCGGAAACCATCAAAACCCTAGAGGAGAAAGCAGGAAAAAAACCTCTGACCTCAGCTGCAGCAATTTCTTACTTGACATATCTCCAAAGGCAAGGGAATTAATAGCAAAAATGAACTATTGGGATCTCATCAAGATAAAAAGCTTATGCACTGCAAAGGAAACAATCAACAAAACTAAAAGGCAACCAATGGAATGGGGAAAGATATTTGCAAATGACATATCAGACAAAGGGCTAGTATCCAAAATCTATGCAGAACTCACCAAACTCCACACCTGAAAAACAAATAATCCAGTGAAGAAATGGGCAGAAAACATGAATAGACACTTCTCTAAAGAAGACATCCAGGTGGCCAACGGGCACATGAAAGATGCTCAACGTCACTCCTCATCAGGGAAATACAAATCAAAACCACACTCAGATATCACCTCACGCAGTCAGAGTGGCTATAATGAATAAATCAGGAGACTATATAGATGCTGGCAAGGATGTGGAGAAATGGGAACCCGCGTGCACTGTTGGTGGGAATGCAAACTGGTGCGGCCACTCTGGAAAACAGTGTGGAGGTTCCTCAAAAAATTAAAAATAGATCTACCCTATGACCCAGCAGTAGCACTGCTAGGAATTTACCCAAGGGATACAGGAGTGCTGATGCATAGGGGCACTTGTACCCCAATGTTTATAGCAGCACTTTCAACATAGCCAAATTATGGAAAGAACCTAAATGTCCATCAACTGATGAATGGATATAGAAATTGTGGTTTATATACACAATGGAATACTACGTGGCAATGAGAAAGAATGAAATGTGGCCTTTTGTAGCAATGTGGATAGAACTGGAGAGTGTTATGCTAAGTGAAATAAGTCATACAGAGAAAGACAGATACCATTTGTTTTCACTCTTATGTGGATCCTGAGAAACTTAACAGAAGACCATGGGGGAGGGGAAGGAAAAAAAAATTAGGGAGGGAGAGAGCCAAACCATAAGAGACTCTTAAAAACTGAGAATAAACTGAGGGTTGATGGGGGGTGGGAGGGAAGAGAGGGTGGGTGATGGGCATTGAGGAGGGTACCTGTCGGGATGAGCACTGGGTGTTGTATGGAAACCAATTTGACAATAAATTTCATATTTAAAAAAACACAAAAAACAAAAGTTATCCAAGCTTTGGCACTCAGGAAAAAAAAAAAAAAAAAAAAAAAAAAAAAACCCACCCCAAAACTAAGAAAAAAAAAAAAAAAAAAAAAAAAAAAAAGAAGCCTCCACTCAACAATGCTGACTCTTGTGATATTCACAATGATTTGAAAAGGCCTCCTTCTTCTGTTTTACAATGTGGAATGTCATTATTCCCTTTAAGCAGTTTGTTTATATTCTAGTATGCGCTCCAAAGACTTCTTTCCTATTTGTTTGTTCCACCTCTGCACTTAGCCTATTAAGTTTCCCAAGAGCAGACACCTTATTTGCAGTATCCCCAACTGTCACAATGCCCCTCACATGTCCCTGACACGTATCAACCAACACTGACTGGTTTGGTCCTAGAGCTCACTGTATGGAGCTGCAGGTTTGTCAACTCCTCTATGTCTTTATTAGCTGTCTAGCTATACATACTCCAAATCAATTGGTCTCCTTTTCAGAAACTTTCAATGGCTTTCCAAAGCATCCTGTCATCCTCCTGGGTTCCTGTCAAGATAAGCAACTTTACAACTCTAATCTGCATGCAACTCAACTTTGCTTTCCCTTCTCTTAAGAAGTCTCCACGTGTACATTGGCAGAAAAATGTCACCTGACATTTGAACATAAGGGAGTAAGAAAGGACCAGGCAGCAATTCTGCTACACTTCCCATTTGAATTTTTGCTCAATGGTTGCAGCCAGCAGGAAGTCTCCATTTTTCTCATCATGCATACAAATGAGTAACTGAAAAACAATTTTCCCCTCTTGGAAGTAATAGTATCACATCTTTCTGGAACTCTGACCTCTTCTGATCTAATCAGGCTTCTTACACTTTGCAAACACTGAAGGTCTTCCTCTGTCTAGGCACCTGACACGGATAGATCGATGGTCCTTTCTTGCATTTGTGACTTGCAGTCCCGGCCTTAGCCATCATTATCAATTACTTGCATTGCTGGACTCTTCTGCTTTGCTGATATTACACTAGGTTAATTCCTAAAGAGGACCTAAAGCCCAAAAGAAAAGTTCCAAAATCTTTGGAATCCCTCACATCCAGTTTCCCAGGAGAGATCTGATTCACTATCACACATATTTACCCCCCTACATACATACATGCATACACCCTTTCTATTTGAGAAACCTGATTTCCCTCTAATCACTGCTGAGTCAATGAAAGGAAAGTTACTCACATATACATCACCCAAAATAAAACTGAAGACAGTGGCTTTCACTACCACTATCCTGAAAACATTAACAGCATTAGGGCAGTAACTGACCAAACCATTACTTAGCTTACAAAATCAACACTAATTATGCCACTTCCAGAGTTCAAACAGAACTCAGCAATGCACCAAAAGTCCATTAAATGGCTCCCATCAGCATAGAGCCACCAGCTTTTTGCTGAATATCATCATAGTCTTTCAACCCCATTCAAGACTCAGAACCAAATATAACATTATAGAGAAAGCAGCTGTGTGCGACTGATGATAGTAATACATACCCAGGAAAGCATCTTGTAAGGTTATTGCTTATCTCCTGACAAGATTCACCAGAGCATTAAGGAGCATTTATAATTTAAAGCTCTGCTTATAAACACTATTAACACTGTTAAAGGACAAGTAAGTGAATAAAAGAATAAATGTCAATAAATGCCAAGTAAATGCCTTCAATTTCACCAGCAAAAGTCTCTGAATGATTCTATTGTACATAAGAAGCCTGAACTTCATCTGCATATCCTGAAGCTTATCATTTTTTTTTTAACATTTATTCATTTTTGAGAGATGGAGAGAGATAGAGCATGAATTGGGGAGAGGCAGAGAAAGAGGGAGACACAGAATCTGAAGCAGGTTCCAGGCTCTGAGCTATCAGCACAGAGCCCAACGTGGGGCTCGAACCCACAGACGGCAAGATCATGACCTGAGCTGAAGTCAGAACCTTAACTGACTGAGCCACCCAGGCGTTCCTGAAGCTTATCATTTTTATCCTAACCAAAAGCAATGTCTCTTTTCAACTTGCTTTAAACAGAATTGAAACTCCTAAGGAAAGTCAGTACTGAACCCACTGCTGATGCAGAACTTTTCACTCATAGTTATACCCCGATGACAAAGGAATATAAAGGCACCATCTTTCAATAGCTACCGAAGACATTCTCTGGAACAACAGTAAACCAGACAAATATTTCCCATCTAATGAAGACAGTAGTGGGGCTACAAAAAAGTGAATCATACTAAACATTAAGGTTAAGAAAAAATGTATTGTAGATACAGAACATTTACATAAGGATAGTTTACCATTTGTCTTGCACTATATATATGTATACATGCTAAAAGTGCCCCTCGTACTAAAAATTATTAATAAATTTTAACAATTTACCTAGCATCCAGGGCTAAAATTTTCCAGTGGAACTCTGTGATATGGAAATATTCCCTATCTCTCCAATGGGATACCCGCTAGCCACCATAGGATAGCTGTGGTCAGTGCACACCTGAAATGTGACTAGTGCAAGTGAAGAACTGAATTTATTGTCTTTTAATTAATTTAAATTTAAACAGCCATTGTGGCAAGTGGCTACCCTATTGGATACCACAGTGTAAACAATAATTTTTGTTGAATAAATGAACAATGAATAAATAAATGTAAAATATGTATTAAGTCTGATGAAGTTGTTAGAGCACATCTTATAATATATGGCACATGCCAGATAAACAGTTGATTAAAACATGTATCTAACAAAAATTATTCTTAAAAATAGCTTTGCTATGCATGTAGGGGTAGAGTGTATCTAGGAAACCTCTGTACTTTTGCTTAGTTTAGCTGTGAACTGAAAACTGCTCTAAAAAATAGAGTTTATTAAAAACAAAAACAGCTCTGGATTCTACCCTTACTGACACCCACCCCATCACTCTCTAAATGTATCTTTTCTTAAATTCTAGTTCTGTGCAAACTTCCTGTTTTCTCCTTCCAGAAGCAGTGTTGAGTAAATGTTCATAATAAACAAACAAAAAATACCACAACTCTTTAAAATTGAAACTACTGAGGGAAAACCCTCATAAAGGCTTCTAAAATCCTGGGTCATATTGCCTGGAGGTGATATGCTAGCTCCACCAATGGCTGAAAAAAATTCAAATTAAAATATTTTTTTTTCCATTACAAACTACTGACCTAATTTCATCATGTGAATTGGAACAAGTTGAAAAGATATGACTTTGTATTACATGTAATATACAAATCACAACCATAAACATGTGTCCTAAAATTTTTGTAAGCTGTTGAACTAAAGTGTTTCCATCAATTCCTAATTATTTGCTTGATCATTTTATCATCAGCTTGTGCTCACCAGTACCTAATCAACAGCAGCCAGAAAAAAAAATTCTGGGAGGAAAATTTTAATTGGAGATAATGCTGCCCATTACCTTCAGTGTATATCTGGAAGGCAGAAGATGGAATTAGCGAACAGAAAAATCAAGTTTATTTCAAACAATAAGACAAACCCCCATGATGCAATAGGTAGTCCTAGATGCTTTTCTCTTTTAATCCAAATGACAAAACTATAAGGCAGGCATTTGTACCTCTACTTTACACATAAAGAAAATGAGATTCCAGAATACAAGATGTGCACAAGGTCACCCAACTATTAAACAATGGGTTGTTTAGCTCTAAAATGAATCCTCTTTCCCCTACACCTCAATACTTCCTCTCCAAATAAGTTTAACTGAAACTTAAAGCATGGTTCCCAACTTAGGCTGCACATTAGAATCACCTTTAGAAGGGGTTCAATTATTCGCATTTTTTTAAAAATTTTTTTAATGTTTATTTATTTTTGAGACAGAGAGAGACAGAGCATGAATGGGGGAGGGGCAGAGAGAGAGGGAGACACAGAATCGGAAGCAGGCTCCAGGCTCTGAGCCATCAGCCCAGAGCCTGACGCGGGGCTCGAACTCACGAACCGTGAGATTGTGACCTGAGCTGAAGTCGGACGCTCAACCGACTGAGTCACCCAGGCGCCCCAATTATTCGCATTTTTTAAAGGTCCCCAATGATTTAGATATATAAAATTTGAAAATCACTGATTTAACACAATTATTATATTTGTAATAGAGAAGTTTTAATAAGATGTGCAGAACTGCTTAACACTATAGAAATGGTCTGCAGAAATTCTGAATTATTCAGCCAACTTTTAATAAATTTCCTTTCTCCTGCCTCACTTGTTAGGGTATTATTGACTATTGTCATCAGTGTGCCCACATCTAATGACTAGCACACCCTTCCTACTACCACCATCTAATTTGCTGTTTATCTGCTGTGTTCTGAGACAGGAGAAAACCAAGCTAATTAAAATAGTGTGTAAAATAAAAGCAAACACAGTCTATGGGAAAGCCTATCTTATCAGTAAAGAACATGAGCTTGTAGTTCATGAACTTAGTGATAACAACTTTAGTTCTCAGGGCCTCTTCTGATTAACTTCTGATTCTTAACTTTGTTCCTGATTCTACTTAGTTATATATAAACTATTCTCTCATTGGGAAAGAATTATTCCTTCACATCTGCCTCCCTAACTAGATTATGAACCCGACGAGTTCAGGAGCCACGTTTTATTCATCTTTGTACCTTAGCATCTACAACAGTGTCATGCACACACCAAGCTCCCAACGAATGTTTGCTTCCAAATTCCAAAAGGGGCTGCCATGAGTGAAAGGTGATGATATATAGTAATTTGTGGCAATATGCATATAACCTTTCATTAAAGAATAGGAGCTCTAGGCTATATAGCTGCTGGTTGCTCAACCAGAGCATTATGGGTTATTAGGACTTTGGTAAAGTAACCACAGGCGTAGTCTGTGTGTCCCTTAGTTCTGCAGTTAATCTGTTGCTATTAATTCAACCTAAGTATTTATCAGATCTGGCCACTTGGGGCATAATAATAGACAGGAACTATCAGATCACTCTATCTCCCACATATCCCTCAAATGCATTTACTTCTCTCCGTTGTCGTTGCTTCCATCCAAGTTCAGGCGACCATCATCTCTGTACTGAGTATTCCTATCCATCTCCCTCCTTTCATGTTTATCCCACAATGCCACCAAAGTAAGCTTTCCTTATTTTTTAAAAATTTTTATTTATTTATTTATTTGGAGACAAAGAGTATAGCAGAGGAGGGTCAGAGAGAGAGGGAGGGAAAAGGGGGGAGAGAGAGAGAGACAGAGAACATCCTAAGCAGGCTCTGACACTGTCAGCATGAAACCCACATGGGGCTTGAACTCACTAACTGTGAGATCATGATCTGAGCCAAAATCAATAGCTGGATGCTTAACAGACTAAGCCACCCAGGTGCCCCAAAGTAAGTTTTCTTTAAAAAGCAATTCCAATCATACCACTCTTCAAAGCCTTTCAAAGCCTTCCCTCTGCCCTTAAGAAAATGTCTAAACCCCCTCAAATGACTTAATAAGCCCAGCGTGATCTACCTCTCCAGCCATATAGCTCACCACTCACTCTCTAACAGTCTTTATTGTAGCCATGTTAACCTACACAGAATTCCATAATGATACCTCACTGTCTTCCTGTGGAAAACTGTGCTCAAGTGTGTCAAGAAAATCTCAATAAGCATTTAAAACCCTCAAATCATGGATTTAGTTCTCTGAAGCTAACAGGCTTCTTAAGGCCAATTGTTGACAACTATAGTCATCTAAACAAATGTTTCTCTTCAGAAAGAAAGAACAAAAAATATAAATAAATATAAATGAATAGTGCTACTAGGGAAGGAAAGGTTGAAAACATAAACATCTTGAGAAAAGGTACCAACATCTCCATGTCCTGGTACCTATTATCACCCAGCACATAGCAGCTGCTCAATAAATGCTTGCTGAACGAATGAATGACCAAAGTGAATTGGAAATGAGAAATTCTGGGGACAGAACAACATAGAAATATTAAGGGAGTGATCACAGGTCCCAATTCTGACCAGAAAAGATAGAAGGAAAGGGCTGCTGGAGGTTTCCAGGAAGGGTCCTCTTCATTCATATACAAGAGCACAGAAGGCCTGTTTCTCTCCTGTGGGACATGAGTGAGGATGCATGTAGCCCTAGTTGCTACTGGCTGCTGTTTCGCAACAATTCAGTAAGCGGATGCTGTAGAAAACAGAGACAGAGATTCTCATCCTGACAGCCAATGTTGAACTTATTATGGTCCTTTACACCTGGACTTCTAGTCATGTGAGCCAATAAACTATCTTATCATTTAAGTCAGTTTGACTGTCACTTATAATCCAAAGTCTCCTGATACTGTCTGAGAAGGAATACAGAGAAAATCAAGTTGATGATGAACACAACATGTCATCATTTCATTTTGTAGCCTAATCAGAAATTAACCTCAAAAAAAATAGCAAAATGAATCACTGTTATAAAGGAATATAGATCTTCAATGCAACTGGTAAGGCATTAAAACTATCAAATAATGGGGGGCCTGGGTGGCTCAGTCAGTTGGGCGTCCAACTTGAGCTCAAGTCATTATCTCACGGTTTGTGAGTTCAAGCCCCACATTGGGCTCACTGCTGTCAGTCTGTGAGCACAGAGCCCGCTTTGGATCCTCTGTTCCCCTCTCTCTGCCTCTCCCTCACTGCGCTCTCCCAAAAATAAGTATTAAAAAAATATATATGTATATCAAATAATTCAGATGTATTTTCTGTAAAAAAATAAAGGTATTCATATCTCACTGGATGGAATTAACAGTAAGTTAGACTTGACAGAAGAAAATACTAATGAACTGGAAGGCACAGCAATATAAAATATCCAGAAAGAAACACAGAGAGAAAAAAGACTAAAAAAAAATAAATAAATGAGCTGTGAAAAAGCTTCACATGGTTCAATATATATGTGATTGGAGACACCAAAGGAGAAGTGGAAGAGGAAAGGAAAAAATATTTGAAGAAATAGTGGTCAAAATTCTTCTGATTTTGATTAAAAAACATAAATCCATAGATCCAATTATGAGCATATCATAAGCAAAAGAACCATAAAGAAAACTACATCAAGGTACATTACAGTCAAATTGTTTGAAACCAGTGATAAAATCTAAAAAGCAGCCTGAGGAAAGTCACTTGATGTACAGAGAACAAGATTTAAAAATTATAGCAGACTTCTCCTCAGAAAGAATGTAAGTCAGAAGACAGTGTAACATTGTTTTTAAAGTAATGAAAGGAAAAAAAAAAAAGATCAACCTAGAGTTCCATACCCAATGAATTTCTTTTAAGTTTATTTATTTATTTTGAGAGAGACCGAGAAAGAGTGCACAAATGGGAGAGGGGCAGAGAGCAAGGGAGACAGCAGATCCAAAGCAGGCTCCATGCTGACAGCAGAGATTCTGATGCAGGGCTTGAACCCACAAACTGTGAGATCATGACCTGAGCTGAAGTCAGACACTTAACCAACTGAGCCACCCAGACACCCCCCCAAAAAATATTTTTAAAGAGAAAGCAAAATGACTTTTTTAGTCACAGAAGGTGAAAGAATTCACCAACCACAAACTCATACTACCAGACTTGTTAAAGGAAATCTATTAGACAAAATGAATATCCCACCAGGTAGGATATGAACTACACAGAAGAATGAAAAGGCCCAGAAATGGTAAATATACTAGCCTTTTTTTTCTTATTTTTGAAATCTCTTTAAAAGACAACTGAATGTTTAAAGCAAAAAATAACAATATATGGTGGAGTTCATAACATATGTAGAAGGAAGATGCATGACAATAATAGCACAAAGGCCTAGGGGAAAAGGTAAAGAGGTACACGGGAAGAGGAATTATATTACTTGAAGATAGACTATGGTAAATTAATGACGTATATTATAAACCATAAACCCTAAAGCAACCACTAAAATAAAAACAAAAATAAAAACAAAATCCCCAGAGTTATACCTACTAAGCCAACAAGAGATAAAATGGAATATTTAAAATGTATTCAATTTATCCTTTCTTAATAAAAGCCCTCGAGAAAGTTGGGATAGAAGGAACATACTTAAACCTCATAAAAGCCATTTATGAAAAGCCCACAGCTAATATCATCCTCAATGGGGAAAAACTGAGAGCTTTCCTCCTGAGATCAGGAACGCGACAGGGATGTCCACTCTCAACACTGTTGTTTAACATAGTGTTGGAAGTGCTAGCATCAGCAATCACAAAACAAAAGGAAATCAAAGGCATCAAAATTGGCAAAGATGAAGCCAAGCTTTCACTTTTTGCAGATGACATGATAATATACATGGAGAACCCAATAGACTCCACCAAAAGTCTGCTAGAACTGATACATGAATTCAGCAAAGTCTCAGCATAAAAAATCAATGTACAGAAATCAGTTGCATTCTTATACACTAATAATGAAGCAACAGAAAGACAAATAAAGAAACTGATCCCATGCACAACTGCACCTAGAAGCATAAAATACCTAGGAATAAATCTAACCAAAGATGTAAAAGATCTGTATGCTGAAAACTATAGAAAGCTTATGAAGGAAATTGAAGAAGATATAAAGAAATGGAAAAACATTCTGTGCTCATGGGTTGGAAGAATAAATATTGTTAAAATGTCAATACCACCCAAAGCTATCTACACATTCAATGCAATCCCAATCAAAATTGCACCAGCATTCTTCTCAAAGCTAGAACAAGTGATCCTAAAATTCATATGGAACCACAAAAGGCCCCGAATAGCCAAAGTAGTATTGAAGAAGAAGACCAAAGCAGGAGGCATCACAATCCCAGACTTTAACCTCTACTACAAAGCTGTAACCATCAAGACAGCATGGTATTGGCATAAAAACAGACACATAGACCAATGGAATAGAATAGAAACTCCAGAACTAGACCCACAAAAGTATGGCCAACTCATCTTTGACAAAGCAGGAAAGAATATCCAATGGAAAAAAGACAGTCTCTTTAACAAATGGTGCTGGGAGAACTGGACAGCAACATGCAGAAGAATGAAACTAGACCACTTTCTTACACCATTCACAAAAATTAACTCAAAATGGATAAAGGACCTGAATGTGAGACAGGAAACCATCAAAACACTAGAGGAGAAAGCAGGAAAAGACCTCTCTGACCTCAGCCGCAGCAATTTCTTACTTGACACATCCCCAAAGGCAAGGGAATTAAAAGCAAAAATGAACTATTGGGACCTCATGAAGATAAAAATCTTCTGCACAGCAAAGGAAACAATTAACAAAACTAAAAGGCAACCAACGGAATAGGAAAAGATATTTGCAAATGACATATCGGACAAAGGACTAGTATCCAAAATCTATAAAGAGCTCACCAAAATCCACACCCAAAAAACAAATAACCCAGTGAAGAAATGGGCAGAAAACATGAATAGACACTTCTCTAAAGAAGACATCCAGATGGCCAACAGGCACATGAAAAGATGCTCAACATCGCTCCTCATCAGGGAAATACAAATCAAAACCACACTCAGATATCACCTCACGCCAGTCAGAGTGGCCAAAATGAACAAATCAGGAGACTATAGATGCTGGAGAGGATGTGGAGAAACGGGAACCCTCTTGCACTGTTGGTGGGAATGCAAACTGGTGCGGCCACTCTGGAAAACAGTGTGGAGGTTCCTCAAAAAGTTGAAAATAGACCTACCCTATGACCCAGCAGTAGCACTGCTAGGAATTTACCCAAGGGATACAGGAGTATTGATGCATAGGGGCACTTGTACCCCAATGTTTATAGCAGCACTCTCAACAATAGCCAAATTGTGGAAAAAGCCTAAATGTCCATCAACTGATGAATGGATAAAGAAATTGTGGTTTATATACACAATGGAGTACTACAGGGCAATGAGAAAGAATGAAATATGGCCCTTTGTAGCAACATGGATGGAACTGGAGAGTGTGATGCTAAGTGAAATAAGCCATACAGAAAAAGACAGATACCATTTGTTTTCACTCTTATGTGGATCCTGAGAAACTTAACAGAAACCCATGGGGGAGGGGAAGGAAAAAAAAATGAGGTTAGAATGGAAGAGAGCCAAAGCATAAGAAACTCTTAAAAACTGAGAACTGAGGGTTGATGGGGGGGTGGGAGGGAGGGAAGGGTAGGTGATGGGCATTGAAGAGGGCATCTTTTGGGATGAGCACTGGGTGTTGTATGGAAACCAATTTGACAATAAATTTCATATATTAAAATATAAATAAATAAATAAATAAATAAAATAAAATGTACTCAATTTAAAAGAAGGGAGAGAAAAAGGGAGAGCAAAGAGCAAGATGTGACAAGCAGAAAACAAACAGCAAGGCAGATTTAAACCTAAACATAATCAATAATCACATGAAATGCAAATGGCCTAAACACTTCAAATAAAAGGCAGACATTCAGACTGGATAAAAAGCAGTTATTTATAAAAAGACTGGATAGATATAAAATATAAAGACATAAAGGCTAAAACTATAAGGATGGAAAAACATCTATAATGCTAACACCACTCAAAAGAAAGCTGAAGTAATTATATTAGTACCAGACTAGTAGATTTCAGGCCAAAAAATATAATCAAGGATAAAAACAGTCATTTAATAATGATAAAGGGTCAGTTCATCAAGAATACGTAACAGTCCTAAACATTTATGCATCCATTAAGTCAGTCCACCAAAACAAGAATATAGAAAGACGCCTTTCATGGTTAAAATGCAACATCAGCATTCCTGAATCAAAAGTGAACCCTGCCAAAATGGAGCTTAAGATCTTCTTTATGTAATAAGTGGCATGCAATTTTACTAATCAAAGTGCAGTATTCCCCCAAAAGGGTCAAAGGTAGTACTGTGTGAAATGTCAAAATATTTATGACTTCAATGCCAAGTCTGATCAAAGTGATCTAAGGTTGACTCACCTTTCATATTGCCTATCTCGTGGCAATGAAGCACCCCAATGTCGAAAGTCCATGATTAACATAAGTAAAAGGAGGCAGGATATGAAGAAGAGTCCTAGGAATGCCACCCTCTGGCGGGGAAATGGGTTCACTGTGGGCACAGTGAAGTACCAGAAGGCTGGGCAGAGGTAGGAAAAACTGATCCTGAAATGAGACAAACATTAGTAAGAAAAGTCTCTACATGTGAGTGCCAAAAAAAAAAAGGCTTTTAAACTGTATTAAAGCCCTTCCTGATAAAGGCAAAAATTTATGCCACCACCAGTCTATAGAAGTTCTTTTAGTCTCAAATTTTAGAAAAGGACCTATATGATTCATGGTGCTTCTACTATAAATCAGAAAAGCCTTATCTTCTCTTTTCCCAATGTCTGCACTTTTGGGTATAATTCAAAGAATTACAGTTCTCATGTTTATGAAAAGATCACTAGTCTCCCTGGTCAACTTCACAACATTGAAGAATCAGAGCAACTACAACATTCCCACCAAGAATGATGTCAAAAAACTGGATAATCTGTATATTTATTCAACTAATTAAAAAATATTTTAATAGGTAATATATGCACATGAAACAAGTTTAAAAGGATATATAGTGAAAAATGAGTCTTTTGCCTTAACCTAGCACTTCCTACTGAAAGGCAAGCACTGCTACCCTGTCTCTACGTATATTTCCAGGGGTATTCTATGTTTACACGAGCATAAATATATATCAGATATGACAATATGCATGTGTGTATCTCACTCCTCTGGTTTTACACCGTACCTACTGTTCTGCATCTTTCCCCACTTACTCTATTTGACAACTGTTCCATTTGGTACATGTAGATCCACATTAATCTTTTCTGGAAGTTCCAGAGTATCACACCATATGGATATACATATTCAACTATGAATCTCACTTCCTATATTGATTCAAAAGGACCTCGGTCTACTTTCAAACAAACAAACAAAATCTTTGTTTAACCTCCTCAAAAAGCACACAGCCTCACTCAAATGGAAATCTGAAAGAACATTACATTTTAGCACTTTCCGGAGCTGAGCAAGCACTCAGTCTACCACCCTGGGGTTATGGGCTAGAAACTATGGTAGCATTTGCCTAAAAAAAAAAAAAAAAAAAAAAAAAAAAAAGTAACTTTGATCTTCTCCCCATCCATCCGAGGAAGCTGCAAAGTCCAGATGCAGCAGTAGGGCAAACCTCACTTGTAAAAACCTCCCAGGGCCCCTCAACCTATCTGCCACCCCCAACTGAGCCCCTAGCTGAGGAGAAAATGTGCAGCCTTACCTAGCCATGGGATCCCTTCAGTGGTCTCAGTGCCTGTCACCTCCTTTTCTTTTTGCCCTGAGAAATGGGTCTCCTTGTCTCAGGCATCTCCTAAGTCTGCAGCCTGTTAAGAGTTCGTTGGGTTTCAGGCTTACCTCCAGCAGTGCCCACAGGACTAGACTTCCGAGGGAAGGCCAAGGCGCCCACCCACCTACTCCAGATGCGTCCGCTCTTGTTCCTGGGGCCCAGCTGACTCTAAGCCGGCTCCCGGGGAGCCGGGCATTCTCGAGGAACCGGCGCTCCCCCGGTGGCGGGGGTTGGAAGACCCACTCCCCCTCCCCGCCTCTCCCAGCCCTGCGGCCCTCCCGCGCTCGCACTCACGGGTCGAGAGTCCCGCAGTCTCCCCTGGCACCGTCCCGCTGGGTTCAGAGCGGTTCCCCAAGGCCTTTAGACCAGCCGGAAAAAACCTTGGGCGGGCGGCGGCGCCACGTCCCCAAGGAAACCGCAGGGAGCCAATGACTGACAGGAGAACCGCGGAGAAGAGCCCACCCTCCACCCAGCTGGAGCAGCCTGCGAACTTGCTCCGCCAGCCCCACGTCCTTTCGCCAGAGTGGCCAATCCCCAAGAACGTTCGGCCTCTAATCCCCGCCCCGGGATTTCGAGCGCGTCCAATCCGGAAGGGCGTCGTGCCGTAGCTCCGCCTCGATAGACCGGCGTTGGGCGCACAGGTGAGCTGTGTCGAGCGGTGGGTGGACCCTCTGCGCCAGCTGCGCTCTCGGCGGTGGTGCTGTTTCTTAGCTGGTTGCTTTCTACGTTGCCGCTTCCAGAATTGTGCAGCTCGGGTGGGTGGATCTTGGAGTGGCCGCGAGAGAAGTGCATCCCTTTCCCACAACCAGTTGGAGGTATTGTGTCCACCAGCCCTGATCTCCGGAATCAAACCTTCGCTATAGCCTCCTAGACTCGTGCCCTGGCCTCTTTGTCTTGTCCTGTTAGAGAAGCATAAACTGAGACCACATCGTCTATACCGAATCGCTTATATCTATTCATTCAGCATTCATTGAATGTTTGTGTGCCATACATGAGCCGCTGTGCCCCTGCTCTCCCGGACCTTACAGTAATACAAACAAAGGTAATGTTTCCTTAATGTTTTTCCTCCTTGCTTACACCAGCCGTTTCTCTCATTTCCAGGAGGGAGCCGTTTGTACAGGATAAAGTCCAAGTCCTTACAAATGTGGCTTATACGTGGCAGTCCACGACCCTCCCATGCAGCTTCTGCTTTTCACCTCCCTTATTATACCTCAGAAACGCACATCTATCTGTGGCTTCTGCTCTCTTAAGCTTTGCTCATTCGACCTCCTCCACCCTTCCATCTGCCTCGAATATCCTTCCCCCAACTTAGCCAAGCCAACGCATACTCATCCCTTACTACTCTCAATTTAAGGGTCACCTCCCCTAAAAGTTTTACTTGACCTACAACCCCGTCATATATACCTATTGTTTCTCTTGCCACATTGAATTACAATTTATGTGTCTGTCTGTTCCAATAGAATATGCTTGAAGGCAGAGACTATCTGCTTCCACAGCAGTGCTGGGCACTGCCTGGCACACAACACAGCTAATATATGACAAGTAAGTGAATGACTGGAAATAAATGAAGACCACCCAAATGAGATTAAAAAGAAAAAAAGAGGCTATTTATTCTACACCTGCTATAGAAGGCAGTTAACCACCATCACTCATGTCTGGCAGAGACCCAAAGGCTGTCAGGGGAATGGGAAAGCTTAAACTGAAGAAAAAAAAAAAAGAAGAAAGAAAAGTTTCATGTATGCTCTGACTTGAGAGTGTTAGCATGGGGAAGGCGGTGGTGGGCTTACTAGGAGCAGGGCTTCTTATGTGATTGTGGAGAACATATTTGGCTTTCTCATATTTGGTCCTGAGTTAGAAGGTAGGGAAGAGAATTGAACAGTAGTGAGAACTCTGGGATGATTGCTGTAGAGGTTATAGGTCACAATTCTAATCGTCATATATGGTCTGACATTGTCCAGTTTGTATGTTCAGGCTCTCCCCACTATTGTTTTTTTACCTCCTTTACTCTGCCAGCCTGGATGGGCTTCCTAACTTGCCTTTCTCCCTTCAATTCTTGGTTCTCTTTTCTTTGTCTTTCAATCCCTACTCTGCTTCAGGTGTTATATTTTATCGGGGCCCCCAGAAATCACATTGGGTAGAATAGTTTCATAAAGTTAGGATTAACTGCAGAATCATACAAATATCAGATATTTTTATTATGCCAGAGCCTGGTTCAGGTGGACATGGGGAAAAAATTAACAAATGTTTGGAATATATATTTTTTAATTCTCTTTTTTTAAGTTTTACTTATTTAAGCAATCTCTCCACCCAACATGGGGCTCAAACTCATGACCCTGAGATCGAGTCACGTGCTCTTCTGAATGAGCCAGGCAGGTACCCTATATTTTTTTAATTCTTCAATTTGCCTGCCAACTGTGTAGTATTGTCTAACCTATGTATATTTCAAACTCCAGTGGTCCACTAAACAGGTATTGTTGAGTGGAATGGAGTTCCTATTTATGTTATGTTTTAAACAGTAATTAATTCATGTGATTTATGAACTATATTAACTTAGAGCTTGAAGGTACATTGAAACATCTTATAACTTACATTTCATAACTACTGTTATAAAACAGAAAGAAACCTACATTTTAATCCCAACATCTCATTATACTTTCTTTGCCCATTTCGTTTGGATAATACTTCCTTTAGTAAGGCCATATGCATTCAGTAATTTGTAGAGCATGATTCTTTACAAAAGCCCACAATGCTTATCTGATTAACAGCTCACAGGGCTGAGTTCTGAGGTTTCCAGTCAGGAGGCCAAAAAAAGTAGGTTGAGATCACTTCCCCATCTCATTTGCTGTAACTCTCAACATGTTGAAACCAATTACAGAAATCCGTATTTCAAAACAGGTCTTTAACTGCTTTTTAAAGACTTGTCTACAATTACATTTACAATTTGCTCAAGAAGTCCTTGATTTCTTGACCCAGCTGTGAGTAAAATCAGCCAAACCAGTCCCACGCTCAGTATCAGTTGTCTATATCACTTTATTTCTTCTTAGTTCTTCTTCATTCCATACTCCATCCTGCCCTAATCTCTAAAGGAGTTGAAGTATTGTGGTCTTCAATCTCCCTTCCAAGTTTACTCATCTTTCTTCGTGTGCCGTGTAGACACCTCATTGTCCACGACCAGACTCATAGTCTCTCCACTCTTACTTTATCCACCCAAACCTCCTCCAGTCATATTCTAACTTTGATGAACTACTGTGTGATTCACCCAAGCAGAAATTTGCAAGTCATTTTAGGATTTCTTCCTTCTACTTCCTTTCTGCTGTAGGAGAGCAAAATTTGCCACCCCAAAATGTGTCTCTTTCACATGTGGATTATTTTATGCTGATTATTTTTAACAGAAGACTCGGGAAGAACTTTTCAAAATCCACCCCCCCCCCCAACTGCCTAAAAGAATTTGGAGAGAGGACCTGCTCCAGGACGGGAGCTATCAGCATAAATAACTACAGTATAATATGAACCAGGTGTGGTAGAGAGGAACTTAGCAAAGTCTGTTTATTAGAATTCCTTTCTGTGTCCCATTTTTTCTGTGTGGCCCAGCAAACATTTGTTTACCAAACATTTACTCTTTTTCATCTTCCTGTGAATTGTCCTCCTTCCCTTTGATGTCCCAACTCAGAATGGCATAGAAGCCTCAATTGCCTGACTACCTGTGGGCCTCACAGTCTCATAGGATCCCTATATGTATGTAATTAAATTTGATTTTCTACTGTTAATCTGTCTCATGTCAATTTAATTCTTATATCAGCCAAAAGAATCTTGAAGGGAATAGAAAAATTTTTCCTCCACAACACCTATTTCATCCAGTTAGTGACTAGTTGTTCTTAATTCAAATGCCCAAAATCCTCTGCAAAATCTTCTGATGAAGCGTTCTAGCTGGTGGCCCTGCATCCAGGCTCATGCCTCTCCTTAGTGCCCCTTCATTCTGATATAGTGAAATATAATCATGCTAATTCCTATTTTAAAATCCTTGTGTTTCCCCATCCCAATGGGATACAGTTCAGTTTCCTTGGCGTGGTGTAGCAGATTCTGCTAACTGCCTACCCAAAAAGCCAACAATCTCTCTTCCACATTATTAACAGAATCCCAATTTTATTCTTGTAACCACACTGCTATGCTTGGCCATATGCTTGAAGAGTACTAGGCTCCAGTCCCAGCCAGAAGGAGTAAACCGTGAAGGGTCTAAGTCAATCATGGTGTTCCACTCCCTAACCAAATATTGAGCCTGGGCATATGATGCAATTCTAACCAAGGATACTGAAGGGAAGCCAGCTGTTGGGAGGAATGGGAGGAGGGAAAACATTTCTGGGAGAGGTTTTCCCCAACTTAAAAAGATTATAAAAAGTTGACATAATGAGAATGAGAATAGAAAGCCCCTTTTCTACCCCCAGAAGAAATCTTTTTTTTTATATGAAATTTATTGTCAAATTGGTTTCCATACAACACCCAGTGCTCATTCCAACAGGTGCCCTCCTCAATACCCATCACCGACCCTCCCCTCCCTCCCACCCCTCATCAACCCTCAGATTGTTCTCAGTTTTTTTAACATTTATTTATTTTTGAGACAGAGAGAGACAGAGCATGAACGGGGGAGGGGCAGAGAGAGAGGGAGACAGAATCGGAAGCAGGCTCCAGGCTCTGAGCCATCAGCCCAGAGCCCCATGCGGGGCTCGAACTCACGGACCGCGAGATCATGACCTGAGCTGAAGTCGGACGCTCAACCGACTGAGCCACCCAGGCACCCCATCAGTTTCTAAGAGTCTCTTATGGTTTGGCTCCCTCCCTCTCTTTCTTGTTTTTTTTCTTCTTTCCCCTCCCCCATGGGCTTATCCCCAGAAGAAATCTTAAGGATATGATGGCTGGAGCTTCTGTAAGCATCTTACAACCATAAGGTGGGGGGGGGGGGGGGGCGGGGGGGGGCGGGAGTTGTGGGAAGCCTGGGAATAACAGAATAGAAACACAGAAAAATCCTGGGTGCTTGGTAACATCATTAACATCATTGCTAACTTAACCAACCCAGGAGCAGCCCTACCTATGGACTTATTATTTGAGATACTAAATTCACTCCTGCTCTTACTTTTTAAGTCAGTTGAATCAGGGAGTTCTGTCACCTGTACTCTACTAACTGATATATGTGGCTTCCACTGCATGATATGATCTAGCCCCCAATATCCTCTGAACTCCCCAGCAGGTATTCTCACCCACAGCCCTGACATATTTACAGTTCTCAGAATTATGCCTTCTCTTACCTTTGAGCCTCTGTACTTGCTATTGCTTCTGAATAAATGACTTTCTTTCACTTCTTTACCAAATGAAGTCCTACTTATTCTTCAAAACCCAGCCCACATGTCACCTGTGAGCTCCCCCAGTGAGCCTAGGGGTTTCTTTTTCTCTGCTCTTGTACCACTTTGCTCATGGATGTTTCTATCAGAGCAAGAATAATTGTTTTAAAAGCTGGCAGCTGTGTGAGTGGACTTGGTACCAGTTGGCCTGGTAGGAAGACAGAGTAGCTAGGTTTTGGAGCTTAAAGGGTATGTTTGGTTATGGAAAGTAGGATCCCCTGGGTTTAGCCTGGATGGGAGAGGTTTAGACCAAGAAGACTCTAGTTACTCTGCATAATAAAATACAGGATTTTGAGCATTCCCTCTAGAGACTAGGTTTGGTGAGCCCTAGTAAGAAAAAAGAAAAATACATGAAAAAAAAGGGGGGACCTGTGCAAGGTGCCCATAGACAAGAATGAAGAGAATGGCCCATGAGGGAGTTTCTGCATTATTTTTCTATAGCAGCATCACAAATTACCCCCAAACCTGGCAGCTTAAAACAACAATAAGCATGATTATCTCTCACAGTCTCCATGGATCAGGAATTCGGGAGCAGTTCCGCTCAGGGTCTCTCATGAGGTGGCAATAAAGATGTCAGTTGGGGTCATGTGAAGTCTTATCTAGGGCCAAGGGATATATTTCTAATATGGCATACGTACATGCCTGGCAAGAGGGGATTGGCTGTTGGTGGGAGGCCGCAGTTCCTCTCCACATGGACTCTCCCAGGGGTGCTTGAGTGTCCTCATGAAACAGCAGCTGGCAGCTCCCTTCTCCCAGAGCCAGCCGAAAATAAGTGCCAGGTAAAAACTCCACCCCTTTTATTACCTAGCCTCAGAAGTCAAGTGTCTTCACTTCTGCTAATATTGTTTGTTAAAAGCCAGCCCACATTCAAGGGGAGGGCCATTAGGCTCCACCTTTTGAAGGCAAAACTATCAATTTTCAGACATATTTTTAAATCAGCACAGTTCCCAAAGCGAGGTGGTCAGGGGAATTTCAGATAATATTGTTGACTTCTAGGGTTCAGCTCTGAGTTCCGTGCTATGTTATAATCCTCTCCATGACCCCATACTTTCAGCAAAAGTCTGAAGACACTATAGCCATGTGTTGGAGTACTTTGAGGCATGAAGGCATAGCAGTGCAAAAAGATAATAGCAACTGCAGGATGTGAATTAACAAGGAGGATGATTGAAAAGTTGACAGAGGCAGGAAATCAATGGCACAGGTCATTGAGAGAAGTGAAAGGCTACTCTTCAGAGATGCCAGCAAGAGAGGTGGGGGGCAGTATGGCAAACTCAAAAATGCCCACCGTACTTGCGATGGAGGCATGGGTATTGATCCCCAACTCTTGGTATCCATTCCAGTTTGGATGTGGGCACCTTATCCAGGCCTAGCCCCTGTGCATTTGAGGATTCCGACTCCACCACTGGCTCTAGGGGTGGGACATGCAAAATTATGCAAAATCCCATCCCTTGGCCACAGCCATTTTTGTCAGGAGTGGCCAGATAGTTAAATTCCAGACAAAGAAATGTTTGCTGGGACAAATAAAAAAATTATTGGCTTTCCTAAGAGAGTGTTTGAGGGAGCAATTCTCTCTCTGCCCCACCCCCTCCACTCCCTAGATTGTTGATGACATGATTAACTGAGTCAAACCAAACCTGAATTCCATTCTGTCTCTGGACATCCAGTTATATGAGCTAACAAATATCTTTTATTGTTTAAGTCAGTATGAAATGAGTATTATTTTTTCCTTTTTTTTTTTTTTTGTATGTTGGATAATTTTCACAACTAAAACGTAGAGAGAAAACTGTATTAGATAACATTTTTCAACTACCAGGCTGGCAAAAATTAAAATGTCTGATAATACACTGTTAGCAAAGGGGTAAAAACCCTTCCATTCTTCCAGATCCTTAGGCCCAAAATCTTGGAGTTATCCTTAATCTGTGCCTTGCTCCTGTTGGCACTACTTTAAAAATGTGTCCAGAATCTAGCCATCGCTCACTAACCTCATTGCCACACCCTGGTCCAAACTACTATTATTTCTTCCTGAAATATTGCGTTAGCCTCCTGACTAATCTTTCTGTATCTATCCTTGCCCCCACAGGCTATGCTGAATGCTGCAACTGGTGTGATCCTCTCAAGCATAAGCCAGGTCATGTCACTCCTCCAAACTCTCCAGTAGCTTCTCATCTCAGAGTAAAAGCCCTAGTCCTCATAACCTACAACACGCACACCTCTTAACTCTCAAACCTCATTTCTCACTGTTATTCCCTTCGCTTACTTTACTTTAGCCACATGGGCCTCCTTACTGTTTCGAGAACATGATAGGTCCTTTGTTCCTTTACGTTTTTTGTAATTTCTGTTCTCTTCTCCAGAGTTATTATAATCTACTCTCCCTACCTAGTGCCTTGCTGTCTTCAGTCCTTATTGAAATATTTATTTCTCGGTGAGACTCACCCTAACTATTCTATTTAAAATGGTAACTATCCGGAAACCAATTTGACAGTAAATTTCATATATTAAAAAAATAAATAAATAAAATAAAATAAAAAATAAATAAATAAATAAATAAATAAATAAATAAAATGGTAACTGTCCTTCCCACCCACATTTCCTACATCACCATTTTACATACAGTATGTTTTACTTATTGGTTTACTGTCTGTCTCCTTACAACTTGAATATAATCTCCATCAGAACAGGAGTTTGGCTCTAAAAATGAATAAGGAAACTCTTTATGTACTGATATGAGAATACCTCAAAGAAATATTGTTAAATAAAGAACTGACAGCTAGTGAAATACCTCATAAAACATATAAAAACTAACTTGAAGTAGATCATAGTCTTAAAAGTAAGAGCTAAAACTGCAAAGCCTGTAAAGGAAAAAAAATAGGAAATCTTACTGACCTTGAGTTTAACAAAGATTTCATAGATTCAACAGCGAAAGCAAGATCCACAAAAGTAACTTAAAAAATTGGTCTTCATTCAAACCAAGATCTGCTCTTCAAGAGACACTGCTAAGAGAATAAAAAGATGAGCCACACACTGGGAGAGAAAATAACGGCAGATCATATATCTGATAAAGGACTTGTATCTAGAACATAAAAAGAATCCTCAAAACTGAATAATAAGGAAACAAACAACCCAATTATAAACAGAAGATTTAGACACTTAACAAAAAAAAAGATATACAGATGGCAAATAAGCACACGAGATGTTCAACATCATTAGTCATGAGGGGCATGGAAATTAAAACTACAATGAGATACCACTACATACCCACTAGAACGGCTATAATCAAAAAGACAATAATTGCCAAGAATGTGGTACCATGTGCTACCATGTCATGAGGACCCTTAGCATCTTTCTGGAGAGGCCCACGTGGAGGGGAACTGAGGCCTCCTGCCAACAGGCAGTATTAACTTGACAGTTGTGTGAGTCATCGTGGACATGGATTCTCCAGCCCCAGTCAAGCCTTCATGTAACTGCAGACCCTGCCGACAACCTGACTACAACTTCCTGAGATACTCCAAGTCCTAATCACTCATCTAAACTACTATCAAATTCCTCACCTACAGAAACTGATAATAAATGTGTATTGCTGTTTTAAGCCACTATGCTTTGTAGTACTTTGTCCCAGAGCAGTGGATAACTAATATACAACCACATAGGATTAAAAGAAATAATATATACATTAGCTGGCACACAGTAAGCCCTTCCTAAAAGTTCACTGTTATCGTTGTTGTGTAAGGCATGCATGGGTTTGTTCTCACCAGCAAATGCAAGTTTCTTGCAGAGGAGGACTTCAGTTCATTCCTTTTTTTGCACTCTCTGCCTCTCATCCTTTTTAATCCCTCAGCACGGTGCTGGGCTTAAAGCAGCAGAAGCCCACTAAGTAACTCAAAGGGAAGGATTGAAATCCAAAGGTGAAACAGTTTTACCTTTGCTACTATAAGGATAACTTTCCACTACCTAAAATATTTGATTATCTCTTTTAGTGCAGTTAATGTAAATTCCTGGGCTTTTATATGTTAGTTTGTAATGAGTAAGCTGTAAAAGCAAGGAAGACTACGGGATGAAGGGGAAAGATTTGGTTAATTAAAAAGAGACAATGAAAAAACAAGGATTGGGTAAGGCAGAAGACCAGTTAAGAGGGTCAGCAATGTAGGATGCCTGGGTGGATCAGTTGGTTAAACATCTGACTTGATCTTTGGCTCAGGTCATGAGTTTGCAGTTTGTGAGTTCGAGCCCCGAGTTGAGCTCTGTGCTGACAAGTGCAGAGCCTGCTTAGGATCCTCTCTCTCTCTGCCCTGCCTCTGCTCGTGTGCTCTCTCTCTCTCTCTCTCAAAATAAATAAATAGACTTTAAAAAAATGGGGGTGGGTGGGCAGGGAGATGCCTGTAGTAAAAAAGAGTAAAAATGGGAATCACACCTGGAGGACAGCCAGGAAAATCACACTGATAAATCAGGACTTCAGTGTTCATGGGTTTGAGGCCCACATCAGCAGCCACAACTTGTTTGTTGATAATGATGGTGTTGTTTTTATTGTTGGTAATGTTGTTGCCTCCATAACTGTGGCTAGTTACTTTGAGAATATATCCCATATTTATGAAAGATTCAAAGCCACAGAGCAGTAAAAATACATCATATCTACTTAGATAAATACCCCAAGCTTCATCCCTTGCTGCCAGCTTATCTTCTTTGTATGTCATGGATAATAGACCATTACATTCTCTGATAATATTCAAGGAAAGTTTTGCAATTCTAGCCATTTTATTTAAGGAATTAAAGATCTTTAAATCTACTCTTTATGGTACGAAGTGCATACAATAATTGAGGACACACATGACATGGACCCAAAGTACAGATATTATTGTTAGGAGAAAAAAGAAGGCTTATTTGTGAGGTATCCCACATTTGGTGCTCTAGTCTAGCAACAGGTTATGCAAACAAGCAAAGGGCGTGGTCATCTTGGTTTCTTGCTTGGCAGCTAGGTGACATGTTGCCAGTGATTTCTGTGATGGCTAGATGACAGTCAAAAAGTAAAATCAGGTAATTATAATGATAGTAATAGTAATCAACCTTTGCTGAGTTCCAACTATATACTGATATTAGAGTAACAACTTTATTCTTTCTCTGATTGAAACCTCAAACAATCCAAAAAAATACATGTGATTACCATTTTACAGAAGACGTAACTGAAGTTTAGATCATGTCATGGAACTTCAGCTACCCTGTGCTACCCTCCTGCTTCTCATTTTCTGACAATTGTGACCAAGGTAAAGTCAGGATGAGTCAGAGATAAGGCTCTTGTTTCTAACTTAAAAAAAAATAATAATTTTAACTAACTCTATTTTGGTGGTTTATTACCTTGATCTAGAAAGGCAACAGACTGTGGTTAAGTTTTCAGACTAGTGTTTGAGACCTGGTTTCATCACTTACTAGCTGTGTGGCCTTGAAGAAGTCATATTCACTTAATTTCATTTTCTTATCCATAAAGTAAGAATAATAACTCAACTTTCAGGGTTGCTGCCCTCAATCTTTCTTCACAGCAGCCACAGCGACCTTTTCAAAATCCAAAGTGGACCATGTTATCTCACTTCAACTTAAAATTCTGCAGTGAGATCCCATTTTTCTTAAGATATAAACTGATCCCCTTAACATGACTTTCAGAGCCTCTCATGGTCTGGCCCCTAATTAACCCCAGGCTCATCTCAAAACTATGCTTCCCCCTGCCCCAAGTCATTTGGCCTAATCCTCTAATTACAGGACTTAGGCAGTATGACGTTCTCCTTGTCCAGAAGGCTTTGCCACCCTTACCCTTTTTGCCCCCCACCTGTCTGACTTCGCTTAATTAACTCTTCTCATCTTTAAGATCCTATTTCAAATGTGACCTTTTAATAAACCTTTACAAGTAGTAACAGGGGCTCTCTTTCCAGCCCTGGCTCCTGAACTCACTGTAGGGCTGTTGCTTCCAAGAGTGCTTCCCAGAATTAATGCCAAGATCAGGAAAGGGATGAGTTTTGCGAGCACCCTGTTGGGTGGCGTCCCTGGCTACAACTGCCAGGACACCTGGGAGAGTTAGGCCTTGGGCTGGAGGGAGCTAGTGAGGGTACTGGAACTTGCTGGATGAATCATTGCCACCACCTAAGGGGAGACATAGCAGCTCAGGCCTAAGATCCACAAATGTCTCATTCATTTTTTATTCAAATAAGTGTTACCAAGTACTCACAGAGTTTGAAGTGCAATGCTATTCTGAAGATATAAAGAGGCGGGGGGGGGGGGGAGAAAGTTAAAAGATGCTCCTGCCCTGATGGGGTTTACCATCTATTGTGATATAGACATTAATGAAATAACTTTATACACATATGCAAAATTACAACTATCTAAGTTCTACAAAGTAGAGGACCTGAGGCATGTGATGGGGGAACTGATCAGTCTGGGGCATCAGGAAAATAATGATTGAATTGGACTATGAAAACAATATCAGATTTTGATGAATAATTACCTACACAAAAAGTAAAATTTTACTGGAATATACCTCTTAGTAGATGGATGGGGCTTTTAGAACATTTTAGATTACATCATGGATCATTAGATGACTATTATTTTTTGGTAGAGTGAGATGGAGTCCATCACCAATTCTTGTCCTATTTTTTGTTATTATAGGTAAGTATCAAGAAACCTTTTTACATAAATAAGCGAATGCAAGCAAAACAAAACAAAACAAAAACCAGGTAAGTGAATGAATGGAATTTTGCCAAATCTTTGTCACAATTTTTCCATCTCCCTAAATTTTGTTAAAGGGTTAGGAACTATCTCATTTGCAAAAGGACATGTTACTCAATTGAGTAATCTCTTTCTCAGTCTCTGGAAATAACACCAAAGTCAAGTGACTTATCAAGTGACTATTAATTGTTCTTGTTTCTCTGTCACTTAAAGCCATTCTGGTTTTGGAGCTAAAAACCCCAAAACATTGGTTGTGTTTCATAATTTTTCTTGTTGATTGCAAACAAAGACCTATATCAATTATTTAGGTCATGCTAAAGTCCCTTAAGAAGACATTATAGATGGGTAGAAATTAGAAAAATATTATATGTAGATTTGTAATTTCAAGATTTAAACAGTAAGTTTAAAATTATTTGACAGAATTAAAAGGACATGTCACCATCTGAGGAGACTTTTTAAAAAATTTTTAATGTTTATTTTTGAGAGAGACAGAGACAGAGAGTGAGCAGGGGAGGGGCAGAGAGAAGGAGACAGAATCTGAAGCAGGCTCCAGGCTCTGAACTGCCAGCACAGCGCCCGACATGGGGTGACTCAAACCCAAGAACTGTGACATCATGACCTGAACCACCCAGGCACCCCTCTTTTTTGTTTTTTTAATGTTTATTTATTTTTTGAGAGAGAGAGAGAGACAGACACAGAGTGTGAGTGGGGGAGGGGCAGACACACACACACACACACACACACACACACACACACACACACACAGTATGAAGTAGGCTCCAGGCTCTGAGCTGTCAGCACATAGCCCAATGTAGGGTTTGAACTCACAGACCAGACTGTGAGATAATGACCTGAGCTGAAGTCAGATGCTTAATCAACTGAGCCACCCAGGTGCCCCAGGAGATGGTAATTCTATTAAATGAAACTGTTTCCTAAAGCTCGGGGTTATTATATCTTAAATTATATTTGGGGTACATTTTGTCTTACCAGGTATATAAGTAGATGCTTTTATGAGTGCAGTTTTATCTACTGCATCATCTACTGGAAATAAACAGTCCTGGGGGCAGCAGGGCTTACAAAAAAGTGTAAAAATAATTACTTGAGGGCATTACTTACAGAATTTACATGTTTCTGTCACAGTAGTAAGGGCATGATAGAAATGCATAAATGAGGAGGAAAATGAGTGGCAGTTAAGGAGATTGGTGCCCAAAGAAGAGTAAATATGGATTTACTGTATCAAATAATACTTTTTTTCCTGTGTTGTTTCAACTCAATTTGAGTATGAATTAAACAGAAACTTCCTCCTAGACAAGAACCAGTGAAGCAAAGTAATTTTTCTGGATTTTTGCCTGTGAGCCACAGATGA
The DNA here is from genome assembly GCF_023721935.1 of Panthera uncia. Lineage (NCBI taxonomy): Eukaryota > Metazoa > Chordata > Mammalia > Carnivora > Felidae > Panthera > Panthera uncia. The sequence continues at coordinate 51,904 of NW_026058888.1, read as the reverse complement.
GATTATGTTTTTCTTAGATCAAAATTAGTAATTTTCCTTGTTTTGGCTTTTTTTTTCTTTCACAAATAAGATCCCTTAGGAGAAGCTTTAAGAAAAAAGAATAGTGTGATTGCAGTAACTAGCCCCCCTCCAAAGTAGATGTGCAAAGGGTTACAGTTTATTGCTTAAAGGCTGATGAAACCCAAGTTCCAAAAGAAAATACTCTTCAACGTATCCCAATTAGACCTTTTAGTTTGTTAAGAACAGCTTTATTGAGATGTAACTTACATGCCATAAAATTCACCCAATACAGTGGGTTTTAGTATATTCACAGGATTGTGCAACCATCACGATATGATACAAATTTAAAACATTTTCACTGACCAAAAAGAAAGTCTGTATCCATTAACAATCATTTCCCAGATCTTTCACTTTTGTCCAAGGTAGATTTTCTTCAAGTTGATGTGAGGCAGGCAATCCAGGAGTTGTATAAGTGGTTTAGAGCTGCTGTTTGTGGAGTCGGGCATAAATATTTGAGAGGATAACAAGATACTAGTTTATTCAGCTCATCTGTTGGGTGCTAGCCGATCTTGTTTTTTTAAAGTTGAGGTGAAAGTCATGTAACAAAGTAACCATCTTTTTTTTTTTTTTCAATGTATATTTTTGACAGAGAGCATGAGCAGGGGAGGGGGTAGGGGAGAGAGACAGGGAGACACAGAATCTGAAGCAGGCTCCAGGCTCTGAGTTGTCAGCACAGAGCCCGATGAAGGGCTTGAACTCACAAACCGTGAGATCATGACCTGAGCCAAAGTCAGTCACTTAACTGACTGAGCCACCTAGTAGCGCCAGAAAGTAACCATCTTAAAGTGAACAATTCTGTGGCATTTAGTGCATTCACCACGTTATGCAACCAACACCTTTACCTACTTCCAAACCATTTCATCACCCCAAAAGGAAACCCTGTACCCATCAAGCAGCTTCTCCTGTCTCATCACCACTACCAATCCGTGTTCTATCTCTGTGGAGCTACATATTCTGGATATTTCATATAAGTGGAATCACATTTGGCTTCTTTCACTTAACATATTTTTGAGGTTGATTCACATTGTAGTAGTATATATAGATCACTATTTTCATTCCTTTTTACATCTGAATTATATTGTGTGTATATACACAATTTGTTTATTCATTCTATTGATAGACATTTAGACCGTTTCCACGTTTTGCCTATTGTGAAAAGCGCTGCTATGGAATAAGCATGTACACGTACTTGTTTAAGTACCTCTTTTCAATTGTTTCAGATATATCTAGGAGTGAAGTGGTGGGTCGTATGGTAACTCTGTTTAACTTTTTGAGGAACTGCTGAACTGTCTTCCACGGTGACTGAACCATTTTACAGCAATGTGTAAAAGACTCCAATTTCTCCACATCCTTGTCAACACATATTTTCTCCCATCCAAGTACTAACCAGGCCCGACCCTGCTTAGCTTCCGAGATCAGACGAGATCGGGCGCGTTCAGGGTGGTATGGCCGTAGACTCAACAAGTATATTCTGTGTTTTTGATTATAGCCATCCTAGTGTGTGTGAAATGGTATAGCTAATACTCTACGTTGACAAAAGAAAATGTTTTTAGTACAAGCATGAATATTCAAGAAAAAACAAAAGATGAATTTACTTTGACATATTTCCTTTTACTTGAAGGCATGATGTTGATCTGTGAAAATTAAACAGGTACTTTCCCTATACTTCTAGAAGTTATGCAAAATGTAAAATTAAGACCAAAGTTGAGACATGAGTAAATGAAGAGCATCACTCAGCTTTCTTGCTTCTGACCAGAGAGGGAACACTGTACTATATTTATAGCATATCATTTCTTCCCAGCGCACATTTTTATAAATCTTGAATATTCTTGTCCCAAGATAGATAAGACACAGAACTTGCCATGATGTGTCAACTGAGTGAAATAAGGCACTACCGCCTTTAACATTTAATTATGCTTTTTTTGCTTTATTCTAAAGAGAATCTCCCTCAGAAACAATGTATTCTTTGATAATACGTTGTGGTTAAATTAAAAACCCATTATGCTACTGTACAATATATATGTACCCCAAATATCCCACAAGGACCAAAATATCCATTCCTAAAGACATGTTTTGCCCTAATGGAAATATACTTAAGTCAGACAAACACATGAAATCTACAGTTGTACCTTGATTGAAGGGGGCCTTGCTGGCACCAGGACTACCTGGTGGCTTAGCTACCTGGAGGTTTGTACATACCAGGACAATGAACTATATACCAAGATGAAGGACAGGTGAAGGCACACTTTCCTTTTGTAAGGTGGAAGGACAGACTAAGAAATAGGAGGAAGGAAAGGAGAGCTGCCTCAACTGCTTTCTCAGAAAGATGAATGTTAGGAAAGATGCAGAAGACATGGAATAACAAATTGATTCCCTTGAAACTGTTCCCCACACACCCCCTGGAAATGTCTTCTTGTGTACATTCTCCAGTTTTAAACTGCTCAAACACATATCTTCTTATCCTTTCTCTCCTCACTGACTGCCCCATCTCTGAATTCCTACAGCTTTCATGGTCTACTCATCAGAATTTAGGAATCTATTTCTCTGTAAGTAACTGTAAAGAAGTCAGTGTTATTTGCACGGGTGGCTGCTGGAATCCATCTCATTCTGTATTATACCTCATATGGTCATGTGGGATGGCAGTTCGGGGAAAGAGGGTATTATAAGCTGGAAGTAGTGGGACTTGTTTTGGACCTTCAAGAATAATTTTGGTAAGAACAAAGGGTGAAATGCATTCTAGGGATGAACATGTATCAGGATATAAACCTGGTACTGTAAACAAAGATTCAAATTAACAGCAACTGCTTAAACGAGTTCTCTCATGTACCAGAACGTGATTAGTCCAAAGGTATTACTGTTACTGCCCAAAAGGCAGCAGTTTTCTTCAACCGGTTGCTCTGCCCACCTAAGGTATAGGCCTTGTCTATGTGGCCAAAAATGGTTGACAACTTCTGGGTCTGTATTCTGAAGGACAAGAAGGGAGAACATGAAGAAAATACTCAGAGGACATAATCTTCCTTTTAAAGGCAGAACCCAGATGTCTCATGCCACTTACACTCACATCCCATGAACTAGAACTTAGTCACACAGCTAACACCAGCTGAAGGGGAAGCTGGGGGAAATATGGACTTCAGCTGGACTTATAGCTCCAAACTAAAACTTGAGGTTTCTATTATTAAATAAAATAGATGAAACTTGATAGTGAGACAATGAATAGTCTCATTGGTAGAGGCAGAAAATAAAGACAGTAGAGAAGAGAGAATATGAAAAGCAATGGTCCTAGGAATGTAAGAAAAAATCCTACAATGTCTGACTGAGGAGCTGCAGATATGGGAGCTATTGAGGGCTTCTAAGGAATATCTCCAAGAAGGTTATTTCTCTGTTAGCTCCTTTTTTTTTTTTTTTTTTTTTAGGGAAGTTTAAGGGTTGGTGAGGTGTAGGGCAGCATGTGCAGATGTGTTGAAGGTGGGACGTCAGATAGGGTGGGTTAGGTGCTTGCTATTCTGATGGCATCAGCATCACCTGGGAACTTGTAAGAAACGCAGAATCCCGTCCCCACTAGAGAATTATAATCTGCATTTTAACAAATTCTTCAGGTGACAATTTATCACAGTAAAGTCTGAGCGGTGGCACTGGGCTAGATTATGCTATGGTGTGGAATAATCCCAAAATCTGTTTTAAAGACAAAGATTATTTCTTACTCATGCTGAAAGCCCATCTGAGGGGAAGGGAGTGGCAAGTAAGTGACTTTGCTTCATCATCCTTACTGGGGCACCAGGCTGATGGAGCCTTCTAAACATCACCAGTCATGTGGCAGGGAAGTTCATATGTGGCTCTCACACTTCTCTCATATTTCCTTGGTCAAAGCAAATCCACTGTTATGCATAAGCCATGCCTATCTTTAAGGAGGTGGGAAGAACAATCCTTACCATGTACCTGGAAGGATGGGAATCCCAGAGGTGAAGCCCCTGAAGCCAGGGAATCCCAGAGGTAGGACATTCAAAGGTTCTTACAGTATAGATGTGAAGGTATCAGATACTGGGAAAATGAATCAAAAGGAAGGAAAAAGAAAGCACAAATGCTTCAGAATATTTCTAAAGGATAGCTACAGAAGACCTCCAGCTTTAGAAAAGGAACATTTTGGAGGAATTGGTTGGAGTGGGAAGTGGAAGGGGCTAAGTTTGGAGTGAACATGCCAAGTCAGATATTAAGGTGGATGTTCACCCTCTGCCTATCTCCCCAATCTCATCCTGTGTCACCTCCCCTTTCTCTCACCATGTTCCAGCCACACTCACTTTTGCAACCTTGTTCTCTCCGCAGGGTTATTGTACCTACTGTTTCTTCTGGAATGCTCTTTTCTGGGTTTGTCATTTAGAACTTATCATGGTGTCATCTCCTCAGAAAGGCCTTTCCCAGTCCAACAAACGTAGCCACCTAGTCACACTTTATCACACCTATTTCAGTATCAGAATCATACCTAGAGTTAACTGGTATTTTTGTCTATCACCCTCCCCTCATTAAAAAAGTAAGCTTCATGAGGGGCGCATGGGTGGCTCAGTCCGTTGAGCATCCGACTTCGGCTCAGGTCATGATCCCACGGCCTGTGGGTTTGAGCCCCGCATCAGGTTCTGTGCTGACAGCTCAGAGCCTGGAGCCTGCTTCAGATTCTGTGTCTCCCTCTCTCTCTGCCCCTCTCCCACTCACACACTGTCTCTCTTAAAAATAAATAAACATTAAAAAGAAAGAAAGAAAGAAAAAGTAAGCTCCATGAGAACTCCATGGACTGTGACCTGGGTCACCAGCTTCAAGTACAGAGCTGGCACTCAATAAATATTTACTGAATGTTCACATGGAAATTTTAGTTAAGAAGTATGCAATGAAAGAAATATAAGTCCAATGAGAAAAGCAGGTTTGGAATGGTAAGGTTCTCTAAGGTAGTGAAGATGAACAAGAAGCATTAAACCTTTAGGAATGTTCTCCTTCAGTCGGTAGAAAAGTGTCAGAGACTGAGGAGTCTAAAATGTAGAATAAAGTGGCTCCTAATGAGGAAAAAAATTTCAGTGAGGGATGGGTCAGTGAGGCCACGAGGGAATAAGAAAAAGGCCATTGCATTTGAAAAGGTCATTTGTGACTACCGAATTAAGGAGTAAAAATGTAGGGCTGAAGGAGAAAAAGGACATAGCAGGCATAACTCATTACTGGAGTAGTTTGGCAGTAAAGAGAATTAGTACTCTAGCAGGATTGAGTGGTTTTCTTTTTGTGAGTCCTATTCATTTTTCAAGGGAAGTGAGCTAGAGAAGGGGAAAGATGTAGAAGAGGGGTTCTTAACCTGAAGTTCATGGACCTCCAGGTGTGTGCATGGGGGATGGGAAGTGGAGGGGCGAAGAGGATTGGTAGCTTCATTATTTTCCAAAAGGTCGAGAGCCTAAGGTTAATAACCACTGCTGAGGAGAGACAGAATAGGTGAGTAAAACAAAGTTAAAAACAAAAACTCCCAGAGGCCCAGAGAAGGGCCAGCTTCAGAGAAAAAAAGGACAATCTCTTCCTTAAAGAAAAGCTATAAACCAGATGGGAAAGTTCACAATTGCATCACCATCTCAGCAAAACAGGTAGAAAGACTGAGCTGGAACCAGTGGGAGGCTTGTACAAACACGCCCCAGAGAAGGGATACTGAAGCAGGGCAGACGGAGGAGCGGGGAAAGCTCCTGCGTTCACTCAGACTAGCCAGCAGCCCTCGTGTAGCTCCCGCGCAGCAGCGTCGCCCAGGAAGTGGTGCTCGAGGCTGGGGCTCGCTGGCATTGTCCTTCACCCGAGAGCGCCCCTCTTAAACCCCGGCGGACCCGCCCGGGAGGGAGAGCAGTCTTATCACAAAAGGCAGTCACCACCAGGCAGCGGTGGTCATCGGCGCGTCAGCTTCGGGGAAAGTGGTACGTCCGAGCTTCTCCACAGCCGCCGTGCTTTCTGTGCTTGTTGCGGCAAGCTGTCTCCAGACCCGCCTCTCCGCCTGTCGTCATCTCTGAATCATCCCGCCCCATTTCGACATCTCTCTTCCCTCCCTCCAGCTCTCGGCTCGGCGCAGGACCCAGCGACAGCGGGCCCCGGGGAACTCATTCATTCAGCAACTGCGGGGTTTCCAGGGCGACTTCGGGTGCAAGCCTGGTGAGGCGCGCTAGGGTCTGAGGAGCACAGGGCCTTCGGGAGTCGGCTCGCGAGCTGCACGAGACGGGGTCGGGGGCATCGCTCCAGATGCGACCAGTCTAACGGGCCGCCGCCCGCTTGTCGCAACAGCTTCCCGGAACGGCCCGCGGGCCGCGCCAGGGGATACCCGGCTCAAGCTGGCTCCACCTCACGCCGGCCTGAGATCCCGCGGGAACAGAACTCTCGGGCCAAAGCCGCCTGCACGCGACCCGCGCATCCCGGGATTTGGGGCGGGCGCTCGAACGCAGATCCTAACGGCATCCGTCAGCGGTTTGACCTTGAAGGCCTGGCACCACGCCCCATCCACCCCACAGGGTACCGCCTGGAGCTCCACAGGCGCCAGTCTGGGGCCCAAATCTGGCCTCTCTCGCCCCTGGGCTCTTCGCTCTCTTCCGGTAGCCAATCGGATCCCGACGTGATGCGGGCCAATGGCCGCGGTCAAAGTATCAAGAGTGGTTGAGCCTATCAAAGTTCAGCCTTAAGTTTCTCCCGCCCTCCAGAAAAGTCGGAGGGCGGGTTGATCTTACATGTTGGCCAATCAATAGCCAATAAACAAGAAGCTTCCAAGATCAAAGGGGAAGGGGTGGAACCTAAGCAGTAGCAACGCCACGGGGTGGAGGAATGACAGGCCACTTCTCTAATACCACACACATTTTTTCCCTACGAAAGCAAAGGGGCGGGGATAACTTGGCAGCTGCACCAATGGCTGGCTGAAGGGCGTGTCCGCGGGCCAAGCGGGAGCCGGAGGCCCCGGGCTCTCTGGGCCGCGCCTGAGGCGGACGCGACGGGGCCGGGGGGCGGTGGCGGCAGTGGCGGCAGCGGCGGCGAGGGTGGGCGCCGCAGCTGGCCCGGGTGGATGGAGTTGGAGGGGCGGGGTGCTGGCGGTGTGGCGGGGAGGTCGGCGGCTGGGCCGGGGCGGAGCCCCGGGGAGTCGGCGCTGCTGGACGGGTGGCTGCAGCGGGGCGTGGGCCGGGGGGTCGGCGGCGGGGAGGCCGGGGCCTGCAGGCCCCCGGTACGGCAGGATCCGGACTCCGGCCCGGACTACGAGGCGCTGCCGGCTGGAGCCACTGTCACCACGCACATGGTGGCGGGCGCCGTGGCAGGGATCCTGGAGCACTGCGTGATGTATCCCATCGACTGCGTCAAGGTGAGACCTGGACCGGCTCTGAATCCGACCTGGGGCTGACCCGACCCCTGGGTCCTGTCCCGAGCCAGGATCCTGGCCGAGAGCCGGAGCCGACATGGGTTTCTTCCTGGCTCCTGCCACCACCACACGATTCGACCGATGCGCCATGCAAGCAAGGTCCCGACTGGGAATTGAACCCAGTCAGGAACCAGGACCCATTTCTAACCGTCAGTGAGATCTGAATCGGGACTGTGGAAAGAAAATCTGTCAGCCAAAGTCTGGATCCTAGACGGGACTAAACAGGAATAGGGTGGGATGGGATGGAACAGGTAAGTGCTACTAATTTGATTACGGTGAAGACAACTGGGGTGAATCAGACTCCGAATAGGATCTTAATGCCTTGAAGATGCTCTCTGGGCGAGTGCTTTTACAAGAAACTTGCTGTGTCTTCCCTTAACAGTGTTGGGGCAAGAACGGAAATCTGAAATGTCTCGGCTAGATAAATGATTTACTTATTAACTCTTAAGCCATGAATGATTGGAAGTCATTGTGCAGTCAGAATTCATAGCTCCAGACTGGAAATGATTTGGGAAAACCCATGTTCAGGAAAAGGTTTCGGTTTCTCTGTGCAGCAAGCATGACACCCCACCTATTTCCTGAACATGAAAACTAAACTGGGATTAGGATTTTGTATGGGGGCACATAGGCCCCCAAACGAGAGATGAACCTGACAGTGTGTTTCTTTAGCCACCTGAATTTGACAAAAAGGGGAAAGTTGCCTAGAAGGGAAGCATGATTTTGAAAAGCAGATGTAAGTGTGAAGAAAATGAAATAGGATTAACATGAAGGCATGATTCCTGTGAAAGTAAAAACTAATGGCAACCACAACCAAGCAGACTGATTAGTGGGTACAGAAGTCGGGTGCTTCTGAAGAAAGCTAGGTGAAGAGGGAACAGATTGTTCTTTACAGTTAATCTTGTGCATTAGGAAAGGTACCAACCTCTAAAAGTGAGGACTAAATTGAATGAGAAGTAAATTCAAGGGGGCTGTTGAAGTAAACGTATTGAGAAAGAGAGTGGTACCTCCTTTACATATCAGGGGTAATAGTCCAAACAGTATTCTCACAGCTCTTTGACGTGTGTTTTCTCCTCAAATTAGACAAATGTTACATATTCAAAAGGAGAGAATACCGAGTTGGGAAATAAAAAGTCTACCTCTTCTGCTTCTTCCTGATTCTGGTACTTATGTTTTCATAAGTAGTATGGATGAGGAAATGGGGAAAGTACTCATTAAGCTTTGTGAATGACATTGAGTTGATAGGAGTTTTCTAGTGCACTGCAAAGCAACTCCTACCAGTGGCCATCCCTATTGAAACTGGTAAATGAACTTGGTTAAAATGGATATTAGAACTTTAAATACCCTTGTCAATTGGGAGGAATAGAAATAAAAAGTAAAATCTTTGCAAGAGAAGTAAAAGGATCATTAATGCTCTAACAGTATTAAAATGTAAAATGGGCAAGTACAAATAAAAAAGATGCAGACATTTATGTAATAAAGTCTAGGTTGAATGTGAGTTGTTAATGCTATATATCCAAAAGTTAATGTGATCTAACTGCAAAGTAAAGTAACCTCCCAATACTAAGACTGTGAGTAGAGAGCAGGAGCTAGCAGGGTCTAGGGTGCTATGTTTCAGGATGGGTATCAAATGAAAACTAGATCAAGGAAAGCAATGAAAATTATTTAATGACTTGAAAAATACAATGTAATAATGTGATTGACTTAGGAATATTACTATAACTTGTCAACTGAAGTGTTGTCCTATTACCTTGGTAGGCTATCTTCTTATTCCATGTATTTACATAATGCTATTGTTGCTGTAAACATTTTATAAATTTCTTTGTTAGAAATCCCTTTAGAATATTTGGGTGCATATCCTTAAAGAGGGCAGACCTTTGTCCTGTCACAAGATGTGGTCGATTTTTTAGTAACAGACCATTCAGAATCAAAAATGGTAGATAAGGTGGGAGATCAAAATGGGTAATACTGATTGGAGTCAGAGAGAAGGTAGGAGCAGAAAGCAAGGAGCCTGGTTTATTCTTGAGGCTGACAAAGCCACTGAGGAAACACTTCTGAAAGAGGAGTTCCAGAAATATTTTGCATAATCACAGCACTGGTGGAATAAGTTACTTCTAGCCTTCCAAGCTGTTTTGAAGAACAGTTCTTACTCATTTACATAAGCTTTGAAATTTGTGTTTTAAAAAAGTCCTATAACATTATAGTTATGCCTCAAAGCCCTATATTAAAGAATTAATTATTTGACCTGGAGGAAAAAAATGCTCAAGAGTCTTCAAAAATACAAAAGCTTATTTTAGAAGAATCATTTTCATTTGTCATTAATGCTGGGATTTAAATGACTAGAGGGAACAACTAGGTGAGACCAGTAGGATTTAGTGTCACTAGGATGTTAAACATTGTTGTACAGTTATGAAAGTAAAATTCAAATCTCTTCCTTCAGAAAGGCCTTCCCAGTTCACTTGTCCCAGGGTTTCCCAGTTCCTCTTTTACCATAAATGGTGGTGGAGAAGAAGAGCAGCCCAACCATCCCTAAGACTAGAAGCAGGTATCTGTGTTGGAGCCAAAACAGCAACCACAGTGTTTGCAAATGAAAGTTGACATTGCCTCTTGGCATGTAAGGCAGTGCTACCCAGCCACTTCTCAGGGTCAAGTTGATTTAAAATATCCTTGGGAGGAACCTAGCATAACCTTGCCAGGCCATAGTTATTCAGCCGACTATTTACATGGTCATAACAGGGAGGTTTGGGAGCCCAAACATATCCCAGTTTTCCATTTCTGGACCTCAGAGGCAAACATCAGACTTTATCTATAGGGATAGGCTCTGCAACCAAAGCAGTCAGAACTCTTCTCAAAATCATCTAAGTACCCTCTTGTCACCAACGTGCTGCTATTTGGCTCTGTAATCGTGACAAAGGGAAATAAATCTTTGCCAAACCCCAGATGTAAATGGTTATCTATACACATTCACCAATGAAAGGTTAGGAAATGGAAACATTGGCATATTTGACTTTCTTGTATCTAATAATAATTATTCAGTAAATGTCAACTCTTCTTGTTTGCCAAACACTAACTGATGTGCCTTACATACATTTATTCGTTTAATCTGTGAAGCGTTTTCATGAAGTACACACCATTTTCATTATTTTACACAACAAGAAAAGGAAGCAAGTTAGGTGGCACAGTCATGATTTGACCCCAGTCAGGCTCTCGGGCCTTCCATACAGCCTCCCCAAAGTAGATTTCCAGAGCCAAGCAAGGCACAGAGTTTCACAATAGTGCTCAGTCCTAAATGTGAACTTCAGATTGATAGCCGGACATAAAAAATCATTATAGCCAAAGAGAAACTTGAAAGTGAAATAGGAGCACCTGGGTGGCTCAGTTGGTTAAGCATCCGACCCTTGATTTCGGCTCAGGTCATAATCTTACAGTTTGTGAGTTCGAGCCCCACATTGGGCTGTGCACTGACAGTGTGGAGCCCCCTGGGGATTCTCTGTCTCCCTCTCTCTCTGCCCCTCCCCACTCACTCTCTGTCTCTCACAAAAATAAATAAACATTAAAAACAATAAAGTGAAAACAAGAAATACAAAAATGAAACCTGATTTATTAGTGGCTAAGGACCAGTTAGTTGCCCATGCATATTTGTGAAATGACATACACAAGAGACAACACTCCCATGATCTATACATTCTAAGATATAAACACATATTTCCTAGAATCATGTTTGAAGACAATAAAAAGCCTTATATTTGTAGTACTTCATAAATTGCCAATGGCTTTTACATGCCCTGACTCTTCAAATCCCCATAATAGCTCCATTAGCCATTCTTAGTTTCATGTTGTAGATGACAACACTGAAACTCAGGTTAAGTGACATATCCAAGGCCACACATCTAGCAAAGCTGGGGCTGAAACTCAGGCTTTCTGACTGAAATGTGGCTTGTTTTTTGCCAAACCACTTACCTATTAGTTTATTTGGCTTTTCTTCAAAGCTAGTGGTTTTTATATTAAAGGCTATTCATAAATTCTTAGAGATTTGATCTTTCTCCAAAAGAAAGATTTATTGGCCCACAAATTTGGGGAGCCGTATTCATTTCTGTATTTGGCATAGCTTATGCTTGGTTCCTCTCCATAAGGGTGTAAGTAGAATCGTGAATTAGAGTTAGGGGTATGTATGATACCTACAGTCCAGGTTTCTCTTGGGGGTGAAACGTTCCACATCTCTGAGGCCAGACCTTTCAAGGCTGGTTGTCCAGATAATGCTAGTGACTTCAGCAGAGCAGTACAGCTTCTGAACATTCTCCCTATGCAAGAACAGTTTTGAACAAACCAATGGAAACACATAATTGTTAAGCCACCAGGATCAGTTTATCTTTATCAGCAGCTGTAGCCAGCAAAGACCTGTAGTCGCTGGGTAACTCCTCTGATGGATTTTATACCCCGTGAGTGATGGGAAAGATCTGTAAACACATGCTTTATTGGAACTTTATGGGTTTCTTTTTTTGAGAAGTAGAATGAATGTGTCAAGTTGTAATAAGTGGTAACTGTATTTCTGATTGCATTTACAGTAATTAACCTTTTAACTTTCCAGTTCTTTGTTGGTAGCAGACAAGAGAAAATAACTAGAGGAATGTGGATTGCTTACAGCTAACTAGGACCTGTTGATCTGGTTAGTTTTTTTTTTCCCTCATGCTTTTGACAAGAGACAACACTCTTGGATTGCAGTTGGCCAAAAGGAAGGTTCAAGCTTTTAAATCCAGACTGAACCAGTAATTGGAATGAAGTAGGAATTTAAACTATACTTGGGCATAAATTGCCCTTCTGGCTCACTAATAGTCTGCTTCTTACTTTGTGAATTGGTGCAGACACAGCTAAGATTCATTCGTTTGTTCATTCATTCATTCAACAAACAAATCTTGAGTGCTTACTTTGTTCCAGGCACTGGACATTGATTTTATATTGTTAGTCTCCATGCCATCTTAATCTTGAAATGGATCAATAGACAAGAGTTTTTCACTGGGAGACAAACCTCCCTCTGAGGGTCTGTGATTTGGTGAATGTTTCGAAGAGATTCATTTCCCAAATCCCAACCAGACTTTGTCCAGGAACATTATACAAAGTGTCTGCCATGTACTTTTGTCCCAATCATTGAATCCTCTGGAAATTCCATGGATTCTGTTTCACAGAGACTGATTTAATTTGATGCCAGTTTGGGGATTCATTCAGTTTTGATTAGAAATCTGGGAGCCCCTTCAGTTTTAGAGACAAAGTTAGTTTCCACCTTTCATAGTCTCAAGGCAAATGCTCTTTCCCAGAAATAGAGCAGCATTGATTACAAATGTTACTTCTGCCAAGAGTTTAACCTACAGGCTCAGCTGCCAATGCCAAATAATCCATGAAAGTCAGATAATCATCAAGGATGTAATAAAGGATGAGCCATCGTCTCATTAGTCAGTATAGTGTGTGGTTAGGAAGCAGGCCCAGGATCAACCTTCAGAAATAAGGCATAATGTTGTAGACAGTAAATAGTTGACTTTAGAATCTATTTGTAACGAACTCTTGGCCTGGGTTTATTAAGGCACAAAAGCAATATCTCCTGAAACAGGCTTGATATTTGTTGCTGGGGCTATGAATCATTTCAGAGTTCAAGCATACTTCCTAAGCAGTTATATTCTTGAGAAAAGAATGGTGTTCCCTTCATAGATGACTAGCAAAAGGTCCAAGCCTTGGAAAGGTCAGACATAGATTTGGGAGTAAAACTGGGTGCCAGGTAGCACTCCCGCACATTGGCATGATTCCACAGAGGAGTGTCCCAAGCCTGAGTGCTGAAGTTACAGCGTTGAATAAGAAGTTGGCATCACTGACATTGCACTTCTTTCTGTAATTCCAGACCCGGATGCAGAGCCTACAGCCTGACCCAGCCGCCCGCTATCGAAATGTGTTGGAGGCACTCTGGAGGATTATAAGAACAGAGGGGCTGTGGAGACCCATGCGGGGGCTAAACGTCACAGCAACAGGCGCAGGGCCTGCCCATGCCCTCTATTTTGCCTGCTACGAAAAGTTAAAAAAGACATTGAGTGATGTAATCCACCCTGGGGGCAATAGCCATATTGCCAATGGTATTGAGCCTTCCTGTGCTGGTTCCCCCACTTTCTCAACTCTTTGGGCTTTGCTGCTGTCAATGCTTTCCAGCCTCAGCATGGTTTGGAGCTGAAGCTTTGGGCTGGGGTAGGCCAGAGTATAGGGGAGGGACTTCCAAACCTGACGTTCTCAGACAATGGGCTGCTTCAACCCCACCCCTCTTTTGGGACACCTCAACAAAGTGTTACGGTATCTTCCCTTACCTACCAGCTTGACTTCTTTCATCTCCCTGCATCAACTTCTAATGCCCTGGTAATGTGGAGACACATTGAAATACTCCCACTGTATATATCTTGATAATCGGGTGGTGTCCTGCTCCTTGGGGCAGGATCTGAGGTGACCCAGCTGCCCAAGGAAGACATTAATGGAGCCCCAGCTCTTTGCATCACGTTTTCAGGATCCTAACTGACCAGAGGCAGTTTGTGTTGTTGAGGACACAACAAGGCCTCAAGTGAATTGGGGTTGAGCCAAGAGACTTCTGCACAGAAAAACCAGAGGGTTGAAGGCTATGTGAAAGTAAGGGAAGGGACAGCAGCCTGATGCTTGAGGATTGAAAACCAAACTGAGAGGAAAGTTGAGAGATATGGTGGTTAAGGACCTCAAGGAAAGGTCTAAATGGATAGATGTTAGAGTTTGGAGTTGGAATGGGCAGCACAGGGGCAGCAGGATGACAGGTGAGATGGTGTGGGGCAGATCTGACCACCGCCCCTCATGTTCTCCCTCCACTGGAGGCAGTTGGTGCTGGCATCCCTTGGCTGCAGTGTACCTGCTTCCTGTTTGGGGCATAAAGTGCATTCATTCTCAGAAAAGTCTTTATAAAATCTGGGTTGTTTTCTTTGACTCTTTTGGCCTTCCTATTATACATATGGAATGTAGACTGGTAACCTTACTAAGTTGGTGGGAACAAATATCTTCATTTTTCAGAACAGGGGCTCGAGAGCAGTGGGTTCCCTCTCCCTGCTGTTGTTTAGCCTAGCCACTCCCTTCACTCTGGTGCCTCAATCAGTTGTCCTCTTCTGGCCTCATGTATGGCTATTGTTTTCTCCTTTGCAGGTGCGGCCGGTTGTGTAGCAACATTACTGCATGATGCAGCCATGAATCCAGCAGAAGGTAATGATTCCTCCACCTTTCCCCCCGTGGGCCACTGCACCTGCATCTCTAGGCTTTTCCTTTATTTCTGGTTTGCGGAGGAAAGACAGGGAGCATCCCAGCCATTTTGGGGGGGGAAATCCTTTTGTGTTACCGTTTCTTACCAGTAGAGGGCGCCCCCCCATATTGTCAGTGGGTAGGAGGAGCCCCTTAGGAAGCAAATTCATTGAGCTTTAATTCATCTTTGGGGCTTCCCTGAAAAAAGATATGGCTCTACTTGGCCTATTCCTGGGTTTTCTCGGAAGTCCTCTTTGTAGTGGATTTGATCTCATCTGAAAATTTAACAGAGTATTTCACTTTTCTTCAAAGAGGTAAAGATGGATTTTGACATTTAAAAATCCTGCCATTCTTATTAGAATGAAGATAGTCGAAATAGGAATGAAAGGGTAAATTGTAGAGCTCAGTTCCTGCCCGGCTGCTTGGATCTTGGCTTCTGAGCTGGAGAATGAGGTACTCAAACAAACGTGAAGGGATAGCACAGTTGCCATGCTCTTTAAGCTCCAGCCCTTTACCAGTCTGGGCAAGGCCATGGTGTGGAAAGGGCCAAAGCTAAGCTGAAGATCCAGGGCTCATACCATGTTATCTACTCAAGAGAGTAGATGTTTGGAAACTAAAGCCACAGTCTTCTTGGTTAAGAACTGTGTTTTCTTTCTGGTAGCCCTTCTCCTGAGGAGGATAACCATCCTCATGTCATAAGAGTTGGGTGCTCTGCATACCTGAGGATTGGGATTGTTAGGGCTATCCGTTCATTATCATGTTCACTGCCACTGAGTCATTTCTTCCCTGGGGTTTTACGAAAGGGTAAGATCATAATAGGTTGGTAATTTTTTCAAGAAAATCTACTGGAGTTTCTAAACCATAAATGTATCTTGTGTGTTCACTGGTTGGTTTTAAAGAAATCCTACTGTAAGTCAGTCTGTTATTTTTTTGGCCCTTTATCAACCTTCTCCTATCCCCTTCTCTCAAAAAAGGGAAACTTTAATTTATTAGACTGATAGCTCACTCATACTTTTTTTTTTTTCCCCTCTCCATTCCAATGGCTGACCCGCTGACTCGGGACTCTGAATCTGGACACTCTTGCTCACCGGTTGATTGCTGGCATCATTTCCTTCCTTCTTCTTGTTGATGGCACTACCAGTGGTCAAGCAGAGGATGCAGATGTACAACTCCCCATACCACCGGGTGACAGACTGTGTACGGGCAGTGTGGCAAAATGAAGGGGCCGGCGCCTTTTATCGTAGCTACACCACCCAGCTAACCATGAATGTTCCCTTCCAAGCCATTCACTTCATGACCTATGAATTCCTGCAGGAGCACTTTAACCCCCAGAGACGGTACAACCCCAGCTCCCACGTTCTCTCTGGAGCCTGTGCAGGAGCCGTAGCTGCCGCTGCCACAACCCCACTGGACGTTTGCAAAACACTGCTCAACACCCAGGAATCCTTGGCTTTGAACTCAAACATCACAGGACATATCACAGGCATGGCTAGTGCCTTCAGGACGGTGTATCAAGTAGGTGGTGTGACCGCCTACTTCCGAGGGGTACAGGCCAGAGTAATTTACCAGATCCCCTCCACAGCCATCGCATGGTCTGTGTATGAGTTCTTCAAATACCTAATCACCAAACGGCAAGAAGAGTGGAGGGCAGGCAAGTGAAGTGAAGTAGCACACGATGCAGCCAGGGGTCCAGCACTGCTGCGTCCTGCCTGCTCCAGCCACGTTCTCGGTCTCCTGGCATGCTCCATCCGGCCTTGAGTGGAGGTGGAAGGAAGGTAGAGGGTTCTCCCCAGGCTATTGGTGTTTTGGCTAACACCAGTTCCTGCCAGCCTCTGTTGCCGCCACCTTTCCTTCCAGGCCCTAAGCAAGTGCAGCAAAGCACACCACAGTACCTTTGCTAATAACCTTTCTCCATCCTGGGCCTGATGACCTACTCTAGACTGTTACAGAGGGACAAGCAGCTCATTCCCCTGGTTCCTAATAAAAAGCCTTTAAATTAAATGGTTTCATTGGATTTGTTATGCCAAAGGGGAAGTGAAATGCTTTTAAGTATTCTGACTTGAAGCATCAGTCAAGGGGTCCAAGAGGAAGGTGTGTTGTATATGTCTGCAGTCTGGGTTCTTGCTGGTTTTCATAGTGACTCAAGACTTTGGAGCCCTACTCCCCCTCGTTTTAGTATTAAGCTCCAAGGAATCTCCCTGATGGCAGGAACAATGGCCTTTGACAGATCCTAGCTAAACAGGTGTTCTTGATCCCCACTCTTGCCTCTTCCAGGGGACAATGGCACAGCACAGAAGAGGCAGACCTCTCTGCTCTCTCAGCTCGGCCTGCCAGAGTAAAACTTGGCACACGGCACTTTGTTTTCTAATGTAGTTGCAGAACAAGAGTTATTTAGTGAAGCTTCAAGACCTAAGGATTATGTGGTAAATAATCAGACCTTTCATTGGGCCTTAAGGCTTCTACAAAGTACTTTATTTAACGTGTGTGACTATGCTTTGCTCTCACAAGGTCTGTGAAGTAGGCAGTGCAAGCATCACCTCTATTTCACAGGTAAAGACAGCTCAGAGAGGCTGCCTCTTGCCCCAGTTCTCACAGTAAATGCAGAGCTGATACCCCAACCCAGATCTTTGGCTCTCAGAAGTGAATCTAATTGGGTCTTCTGGCAGATGGGAAATGAGTGGAGCGCACGTACCCCAACCTGCCATCCCCTGAAGAAGCTCCCTCCCGAGGATCACATAGGCTGTGTCTGCAGACTTGCAGGGATAGGACTTTAACTGCTTTGTGGGTTGGTCTGTTCCCTTTTTTGGATATTACCAGTTATTAGCAAGTTCTTCAGTGCACAGAGTGGAAATCTACCTCCAAGAAGGTCCATCTGTCATCCTTGTTATGTCATCTGTCATTCATTCATTCATTCACTCATTCATTCATTCATTCATTCAATAACTATTGAGTGTCTGTCAGACACTGGTGTTGGGGTTATGGTGATAAATAAAACCACCCCAGCCCTCAAGGAGCTTACTGTCTGGAGAGGAAGACAGATGTAAACAGGTACCTGTAAGATGGCAAGAAACATGCATAAGAATACCCAGCCTGGCCTTGGGTGACTGGGGGTAGCTTCTGGAGGAAGTGACATCTGAGGCGACGCCTGGAAGGCAAATAAACTAACAGGTGAAGAGAGGAGAAAGACCTGGAGGTAAGGGAGAATAAGAAGTGTCCAGGGTCAGCACACAAGGGATTTGGTAGGACTGGCAGTCTGGGCAAGGCATGCACCTGGAGTTAGCTAAGCAGGAGCTGAGTCTTAAAAGCAATGCTAAGGAGTTTAGAGTTTATCCTGAAGGCAGCACAGAGGCATTACAGATTTTAAGCAGAGGTGTGGTGTGATCAGATTCACAATTTAAACAGATCACTTAGGCTCTCTGGGAAAGGATTAGAGGAGCAAGACCGGACGGGCAGGTAGACCTGATGGGAGACTGTCACAGTCATGCAGGCATGGCTGCACGGTGGTCTTGACCAGGACTGTGGCAAGGGAGACAGAGAAAGTGCCAGACTAGAGCAGTGTTAAGGCCGTAGAAGCAATAGAAATCCATTACAGAATAAATCTTGTCCTTCCTTCCACCTGACAGCCCTTCAGGTCTCTATGGAGAATCACGTCTGAATGCACTTGGAAAAAAAAAAAAAACAAACATCAAGAAAACAGCAGGATCTCCTGTTCTAAGCCTTATTTAAGGAAGCCATGCTGCCCCTCTGGTTTAGTGATGGAAAAGAGAGATATTAACAGTCCTAAATTGTGGTCACTGGAGTTTGAATCGCCTATGGAGTAAAAAGAACATGCTGAAATCATTGCAAAGGTCATTTGAGAGGGTCTGCTAGTAAAAATGTAAGAGAGTAGCTGCCTCCCAGCACAGATGAGGCATAAGAACAAAGGGATGCCTCTCCAGACCTGTCCCTGCAGTCGGCTTTACAAAGCTCCTGTTCTGGCAGGGTATCCAGAGCACAGTGGGCACTGTGGCAATAAGGCCATTTCTCAAGAACAGGATACAGGTAATCTAAAAGAATGATAGTCACTAAAGATTCTCTCAGCTCTAATGTTGTTCACAAGCAACGCGAAAAGAATGCAAAAGTCACCTTCCAATCTCCACTTGTGCCCTGGCTGCTGGAGAACAACAGTTGGGTTAGAATTCGGACAGCCCCTCAGGTTCTTCAGGTCTCTCGATCCAATCACCAGAGGAGACAGAGGCGGAATAGTGTGATAGGGCTGAACATTCTTGGTTCCTGAATCCCGGGGTCAGGAACCAATCCCCATGAGAGCTATGGGAGTTGGGAGCATTCCCAAGTCTAGGTCCTCTCTGGAAAGCCAGTTAAGTCATGTGGTACCTTAAGGATCAAGGACCAAACCAGTTTAGCCAGAGAAACTTAATTGTAGAGACAAAACTAACATGAATGAAACAATCTTAGAATAACACAAAACAGATTACAACCATGTACCGGATTATACAAAACCAACAAAATATAGGGGCACCTGAGTGGCTCAATCGGTTAAGCGTCCGACTTCAGCTCAGGTCATGATCTCATGGTCCGTGAGTTCGAGCCCCATGTCGGGCTCTGTGCTGACAGCTCAGAACATGGAGCCTGCTTCAGATTCTGTCTCCCACTCCCTCTGCCCCTCCCCCACTCACACTCTGTGTCTCTCTCTCAAAAATAAACATAAAAAAAAAAAAAAAACCAACAAGATTTAGAGTCAGAAAAGGTAAGTGTAGGTCAGAGTTACAGGGAAAGAGGTGGCTTTGATAAAAGGTAGAATTAAAAAATACTTTCATAAAAGCCGGTACCAGTCAAATCACGCTAATTTTATAAAATTTAGAAAAATAGCTCTAATCCCATTACCCAGAGAATATGACATTTTGATGTATACATCATCCAGTATTTTCTCTATGCATTTTTGGTTAATATTTAAAATTCAAGTCACACTGTAACCAGCTTCTTTCCCATAATAGTATATGGTGCCCATCTTTCCACGCTAAATCTTGCATCACCTGAATGGAAATAACTACACAACATTCCATTATATGAATGTACAAGAGCTTATTCTGTCAGTCGCTTGTTGCACATTTGTAATAATTTATTATCAAGAGCATTGCTGTGGGTATGAAGAATCCGAAGGACAAAAAGGAGAGCAGGGTAGGTGTGCCGAGAAGGTTCTGAGTGGGGAGACGGTTTGGCACCACCTCTCTGCAGACACTGCAGAGATCCAGGCTAGAGATCCGAGGCTGGGGCAGGGGAGGCTGGCCTGGGGAGAATGTCAGAAGTTGGATTCTTAGAAGTCGTCTTGCTCAGCATACCTCCTCGAGTCCAACTTCACTCTGCAGCATCCCTGACAGGGGGTTCCCCACCCCTACTCCTGTGTCTGGGAGCTCATCTCTGCTGGAGGCCATTCGTGACATTGCTGCCAAGTTCACTGCTGTTCGAAAGTTCATTCTTCATGGTCTCCTGCTTCCATTCTAGGATCATGTCACTGCCCTGCTGATTCAGTTGCCAAATTCCTCACCATGGCCGACAGGGCTTTACAGAATTTGGCTCCCACCTCTCTCTTTAACACAAACATTCCACACAAACATGAGGCATTCAAAACAAATACGTATTTTCTTGAGAATCTAAAATATTCCTCCTGTTGTCTCCATTCGTTGATTTAGGAGGCTTGGTAAACAATAGTCTGTTGAAACTATCAGAAATTTCACACGATTGATGTTGGGACTGGATGTGCAGTATTTTGTGACTTCCTGCCACCTGTGACCGGTACGTAGAGAACAAGTACTGTGGGTGCTGCACACAATAATATTCCCTACATCGTCAGAGGTCCAGAAACACAACCTTTACCCCACCACCCCCGCAACCCACATTCACACACTAAAAACAGAGGAGAAGAATTCTTTGTACTGAGGCACCAAGGTTTCCCTGTAGTTTCCACCTATGATCTCCATCTGCCTGCTGGAGCAGCAAAGAATCAGACTAATCCTTCTTCTCTCTGACAGCCCTTCACCAATGTGAAGACAGCTGTCGTGTCACTCAGGGAGGGTCAGATTATGGGGAGCCTGAAAGCCAGGCAGAGGTGTCTAGACTTGACTTGGCTAATGAGGAGCTCTTGTGGTTCTTAAGCAGGGAGGGAGATGACTAAAGTCATGTCTGAGGACAACTCCACCAACAGCCCAGACATAGGACAACCTGGAGGGGGAGCAAGCTAGACAAAGGCACTCCAGCCAAGGGGCTGTCACAGCTAGAAAAGAGGAACCTGAGAAAGGTAGTTACAAGAAGATGAAAGGGACTTGGTGGTTTAGACATCTGAGTGGGAATGCACCTGTAAGTTGTCTTGCACTCATCTGGCTGTGTTTTGTCTCCCTTCACTAGGGGATCTGTAGAGCTGTGCCTTTTTGGAATCATTTCCTGCACTGTGCTTGATAACCACCTGCTGACAGTAGAATGGTTGTGATCAGACACTGAGGTTTGCCTGGGAAAATGGTGCTGGGGTTAGGAATGAGCCATTTCACTGCACAAACTTGTACTGAGCAGGTAGGGGCCCTGGGGTAGATGCTGGGATTATGGGATGGTCAGGTTTTTTGTGACAATGTGGCAAGGTTATAGTCTCCAGCTTTTCAGTCAAATACTAATCTAGACATTGCTGTGTAGGTATTTTGTGGATATGATTAAAGTCTATCATCAGTTTATCTTAAGTAAGGAAGATTATCCAAAAGAGTCTGGGTGGGCCTCACTCAATTAGTTAAAAGGCCTTAGGAAAAGAACTGAAGTTTTCCTGAAGAAGAAATTCCAGCTGTGACCTGGAGCTTCAGCCTGTTCCCAAGAGTGTACGTGTATGAATATGTACGTACATATGTATGTAGATGTGTATATGTGTGTATGTAACATGGATTCAAAATTATTATCTGATTCACAGTTCATATGCAAATTTCGCCAACTGTTCCAATAATGTCCTATTTCATAGCTATTTTTTCCTCCCTGATCCAGTGTCCAACCCAAGATCACACGTTGCACTTACTATTTATTCACATCTCTTTAGTCTTCGTTAATCTAGATCAGGTCCTCAGCATTTTAGGAATCTCATGAACTAGATTTTTTTTTCTTTAGATTACAAGTCAGTCATTCTGTAGAATGGGCTTCAATTTGATTTGCGTGATGGTTCCCCACAATTAGATTCAGGCTCTGCATTTTTGGCAGATGCACCACCAAAATGATACTGAGTCCTTCTCAGGGCACCACATCAGGGAGCACATGAGGTCAGTTTGTCTCCTTATTGGTATGGTTGTGTTCACCAGGTGAACCCACTGTAAAATTACTAATTTCCCTTTGTAACTAATAACTAATTTGGAGAGAGGTGCTTTCCATTTATGTAAATATCCTGTTCTTCATCAAACTTCCAAGTTTTAGCATCCACTGATGATTCTTGTCTCTGTCAATTATTACTATAATGGTTGCATAATGATTATATTCTAACTTCATCATTCTTCCTACATTTATCAGTTGATATTCTTCTGTAAGGGAGAGTTCTCCCTTCTTATTTATTTGTTTACATTAGTATGAGCTCATAGATTTTTTAAAGTTTTTGTTTTAATTCCAGTATATTAACATACAGCGTTATATCAGTTTCAAGAGTACAAAATAGTGGTTCGCCAATTCTGTACATTACTCAGTGCTCATCATGGTAAGTGTACTCTTAAGCCCCTTTACCTATTTCACCCATCACCCCACCATCTCCCCTCTGGTAACCATCAGTTTTTACTCTCTGGTTTAGAGTCTGTTTTTTGGTTTCTCTCTCTCTCTGTCTCTCTCTCTCTCACTTTTCCTTCGTTCATTTGTTTTGTTTCTTAAATTAGACATATGAGTGAAATCATATGGTATTTGTCTTTCTCTGACTGATTGGTTTTGCTTAGCATTATACTGTCTAGCTCCATCCACGTTGTTGCAAATGGCAAGATTTCATTCTTTTTATGGCTGAATAATATTCCATTGTATATATACGTTACATCTTCTTTATCCATTCATCTATCAGTGGATACTTGGGCTGCTTCCATAATTTGGCCATTGTAAATAATGCTGCTATAAACATATGGGTGCATGTATCCCCCTGAATTAGTGTTTTTACATTTTTTGGATAAATACCTAGTAGTGTGATTACTGGATTATAGAGTAGTTCTATCTTTAACTTTCTGAAGAACCTCCATACTGTCTTCCAGAACGGCTGCACCAGTTTGCATTCCCACCAACAGCGCACAAGGTTTCCTTTTTCTTCAAATCCTCACCAACACGTGTTATTTCTTGTGTTTTCTATTTTAGCCATTCAGACAGGTGTGCGGTGATATTTCATCGTGGTTTTGATTTGCATTTCCC
Organism: Panthera uncia; assembly: GCF_023721935.1. Classification (NCBI taxonomy): domain Eukaryota; kingdom Metazoa; phylum Chordata; class Mammalia; order Carnivora; family Felidae; genus Panthera; species Panthera uncia. The sequence goes on along the minus strand of NW_026058888.1, from coordinate 28,764 downwards.
TGATGATGAATGACATTGGGTGTCTTTTCATGTGTCTGTTGGCCTGTGGGTCTTCTTTGGAGAATGTCTGTTCATATATTCTGCCCATTTTAAAAATTAGATTGTGTTTTGGGTGTTGAGTTGTATAAGTTCTTTATATATTCTGGACACTATAAGTTCATAGGTTCTTATTTTATTCTATGAAAATTCTGTGGTAATATTACCATTGTTATTTATTTTAATGTTCAGATTGCCCCAGATTTGACCAGTGAAGCCCCTTCTGATTCCTCTGCCCTTTTGACATATTGCCACTATCTTTTTAGCACTCCCTTGATTTCTGGAACAACATGATATTCTAAGTTCATCTTGTACTTTGCCTCTCTGAGTCCTGAAACCAGCCATTTCTCCAAGGAGCCCTGTTTCCTTTTAGTGCATAATGGTATTTAGAAAGCAAGATCTGGATGCCAGGTGTGCTCAGTGCTACTGGGTGTCCATGTCTAAGCCTTTTAGCAGATGGAACTAAGAAATATAAATCAACATTTATATCTTAATTTATTTCTATATCTGTACACACACACGCAACCATGAACTCATACAGATACCTCCAGTTCTAATTCAACACCACAAGATTCATTTTAGTCTTCCTTCTCTTTACATCTGTAACTCTCTTCTCTAACAGCAAGAACTGGCTCCCATTACCCACAGTATATTTATTCATTTGCTCAATTCTCCAGCACACAAAAAGCATTTTAGGTTTGCTAACCCATGCTACCATAGGAAAAACTCCTTCAACTAGAATTTAATTAGTTTTTGTTTGTTTACTCTCCCTGCAGTGTGGTAATGTTATTTATTTGAAATAGAATTAGGTTCATTAGTTTCCATTTGTATTCTATTTTTAGGTTGTTTTGAGGTTTTTTTTTTTTCCCCTTTCCTCATCTTTGTTAATTTTTTTTAAGAGGAAAAGTATTCTTTACCTAGGGCCTGTGGGTTTGTGGATGGGCTTCATGGGGTCTGTAAACCCTCTGTTTTATGCAAACTATTGGATATGCGTGCACCTTTCTGGGGACAGAATCCATACTTTTGAAATATTCTCAAAGTGGTCTTTAACCCAAAAAGTTTAGGGAAGTGAGAAACGAGACCAGAAATCCAGAGGCCCTCTTTAGAAGCCTGTCACCACTGGGGAGAGGGGTGGGGGAAGTTCCACCAGATTGTAAGACTCTCCAGAGAAGACAAGTTCCTATTTATCTTATATCAGTGCCAAGTGCCAAGCACACACACAAACGCCAAGTGAACAGAAACCAAAGGAGAGAAGAGAAACTTGGGAACTAATCTGCACATGGAGCTCAGGAGTGCTCTTTCCCGGGTAAGCCTAGAACCAAACCAGAGTACGGGGAGGTGGGTGGGAGAGGGGGAGACACAGCCTGGGCATCTGTCTATAGGTATACACAGAAAAATAAATTAGGAGGAAAATGTAAGCCTGCTGAAGAGACACTGACCCAGGGCTCTGACATACTCCTTGCATGGCTTTCTTTTGGCTTCAAGGTCCCTGCCAAATTAGAAAATAAGAGCAATTATACCTGAGTAAGATAGCTGTGAGTCATGCAGGGTTTACCCCTTGCAGGCATCAGGTGAAAGCTTTCCCTGGGTGTGGTGGGAGGTACGGACTCACCTCGGCATCAGACCTAAGATGTTTCATGGAAGGGTGGTGTCACTCCTCAAGGAATTTCTGCTGCTAAAAAGGGGCCTAGAATGTAGATGATGAATTGAAAGCCTCATGGTCAAGGACAGCCTCCTCGGATGTGTGCAGCACATCCTACTAAGTGCCAGCCAGGAATCCAAAAGAAACCAAAGACCTAGTCCCTGCCACGTGGCTCAAAGAACGTTTAGAAAGCTATGGGCAGGAAAAAGCAAAATTGTAGAATGAAAACTGAGCCCATATAAACTAAGTGGTCTGTGGGTTGGGTAAACCACAGGAAGCTTCCCAAAGGAACGAGCTGATGTGGACTGTGAAGGGTTGAGACTGAGGAAAGGTGAGAGAAAAGAAAAGGGTATTCTACACAGCGGTGAGAGCTCAAGGGATACGCAGAGGTATGGGGGAGAGATGGCTGATCCTGACAGCAGAAAAGGGGGGTTGCTTCAAAGACCAATATGGAGGATGCTGAGGTCATATGCCCATAAAGGACACTGTTTTTCAAAAGAAACAATGAGACGATTATGATGTTTGAGGAAGAGACTGGAGGTGAATTGGGGAGTGGCCAGATATAAGGAGGATGGCAGGGGGATTACTAAAGTCACCTGGAGGGGAGTTATCTGCCTGGGCTGGAACAGATGGCATGTCACCAGGATAATAAAAATGAAAATAAGGGGGGGGGGGCGCCTGGGTGGCTCAGTCAGTTAAGCGTCCGGCTTTGGCTCAGGTCATGATCTCGCAGTTCATGGGTTCGAGCCCTGTATCGCGCTCTGTGCTGACAGCTCAGAGCCTGGAGCCTGTTTCAGATAATGTGTCTCCCTCTCTCTCTGACCCTCCCCCGTTCATGTGCTTTCTCTCTGTCTCAAAACTAAATAAATGTTAAAAAAAAATGAAAATAAGGGGTGCCTGGATGGCTAGGTCAGTTGAGCATCCAACTCTTGATTTCAGCTCAAGTCATGATCTCATGATTTGTGAGATCAAACCCCTTGTCAGGCTCTGACTGACAGCACGGCACCTACTTGGGATTCTCTCTCTCCCTCTCTCTGTCCTTCCCTGGCGTGCGCTCTCTCTCTAAATAAATAAATAAACATTTTTTAAAAATGAAAATAAAAAATCACATTTTATATGGCTCTGTGGTATAGGATCACATTTGCACATACAGAATCCTTATGAACAACAATGAGAATTATTTATGATGCTTCATTGAACATCTATTATGTGCTAGTCATTGAGTTAACTGCGTGGGGGAGTCTCACAACCGCTGTGTGAGGGAAGCCATGTATTTCCTACCACTTGATACCATGTGTTGTAAATTTGCTTAAATGTGAATCTCATAAGTACCCCGTGTGTCGGGTGTGGCAGGAATTATCCCCATTTTATAGAAGAAAAAACAAATGCTAAAAAAGGTTAAGGCCCTTGCTTACAGCCACATAGCCAAGGGATGTCAGCCACTTCTTTGGACTTTTATTTTGGGGATCCTTATACCTTATTTTCTCCCTGGTTTCACATACGCGTTTTTGTTTGTTTGTTTTATTTATTTTTTGAGACAGAGAGAGACAGAGCATAAGCAGGGGAGGGGCAGAGAGAGAGGGAGACACAGAATCTGAAACAGGCTCCAGGCTCTGAGCTGTCAGCACAGAGCCCGACACCCGGCTCGAGCTCACGGACCGTGAGATCATGACCTGAGCTGAAGTCGGACGTTCAACCGATTAAGCCACCCTGGCGCCCCTCACATACCCGTTGTTAACAGAACCCTCCAGCGTAAAACACCACTTTGGCCGCGATCTGCAGCCCACTTCATTTAAGCCACCAAATTCCTAGCACTGATATACCAAAGGTCAGTAATGCAGCTCATTCAAGGGTCACTCAGCTGAGTCCAGCCTGCCTGGACAAAGAACCCAAGGAACAGAAGTAGAGGTGAGGGCAAAAGGCCCAGGCCTCCGGGTCACCTCCCCATCTTTCAGAAGACATAAACACTCTCCAGTTCCCCTACCCCTGACTCAGAGAAGTAGGGGGGAGACACATTCAATCTGCATTACATCAGGTTGCACAGGACAGAGTGAGGGCAAGTTCTCAAGGTCGCCATTATTTTTTCATGCTAGGGCTGGGTCTTAGGAAAGCAAATAAAATGCTGCCGGTTGCTTGGAATTAGAACAAGCAAGGTGGGGGGCGCCTGGGTGGCGCAGTCGGTTAAGCGTCCGACTTCAGCCAGGTCATGATCTCACGGTCCGTGAGTTCGAGCCCCGCGTCAGGCTCTGGGCTGATGGCTCGGAGCCTGGAGCCTGTTTCCGATTCTGTGTCTCCCTCTCTCTCTGTCCCTCCCCCGTTCATGCTCTGTCTCTCTCTGTCCCAAAAATAAATAAACGTTGAAAAAAAAAAAAGAAAAAAAAAAAGAACAAGCAAGGTAGAAGTACCTGGGGAGACACTTTCCTAGGCTTGTACTGCACGTGCCCCTGCCAGCCACTCAGAATCTACTGCCACTCCCCAGTTGCCTCCTGCCATCATCCAATTATGGCCATGCAAGCACCGAGTTCTTCCACTTGAAGCGTTCTCCCCTTTTCCCTTCAAATCCCCTTTTCCAGCTACTTGTTTCAATGTTTCTAATCCACACGAACACATGGGCAATTATGAACCGAGACGGTTTTTGCTGGGCTCACCTTTGGAACATGTGAACTTAAGGTATATTTTACATCTGGCTAAATCCTGAGATTTCTGCTTTATCTTCTGTCTGTCTCTCCTGACTCTAAGGCTGCGTTGCACAAGTCACAGAGATGGTCACAACACAACACTGAGGGTGGGGGTGGGATGAGTCCAAGACCCACATGAGGCTCCAGAGAGGGCTGAGGGGAGACCCCACGTGCAGAAGCCGGAAGACAGCCAGTGCCTAGGTGGGAAGGAAGTAGGCTGTTTTTTAGCTCCAGGTGAATATCAGGCACTGTATCTGTTCTTATCAAGTTAATGGTTTGACATGTTTTCCATCTGATCACAAGACAGTAAAACAGGCCCCAGAGCAAGGGATTAGACTCGAGGGTTAACTCTGCTTGCCTGTCTCACAGGTGTTCCAAGATGATGGCTGTGTCCCTCCTAGGGACACTGCATATCCCATGGGTAATAGCAGCAGCTCTAAATACGAAATCCTTCATGCAGCATTTTCTTTGCTAAAGCTTTCATTCCACAAAATTTATTGAGCACTTCCTATATGCAGGCATCTGGAATGTGGGCATTGTCAATGAACAACTTATAATTCTGTACTTATTACATGCTAGGCCCTGTTCATTCTCACAGCAGTCCTGTGAGTTGGCTATAAAAATGCCTCCACTTCACAGATAAGAAACCAAGGCTCAGGAAAGATAAGGAACATACCTGAACTCACACAGCAAGTATGTGACAGAACCAGCATTGCAACCCAGGATTCCAAAGGCTGTGTAGCTCACCCCTAACCACCCCCACCCCCTGCCCACCACAGGACTCCTGACAGGTGAGAGGCAGTCCTGCCTCCAGAAACCACGTCCCAGCGGGGAGACTGAAATGTAGACAAATCATGAAATTTAAGGTACTCCTGGCTCTGGCATGAAGAAAGTGTTTTCTTTTTCTTTCTGCCTATTCCTGAGGTGGTGCTCATGGGTAGGACCCCAGGGACCATTAGAAATGTCAAGTTTAATTCTTGTCTTTCTGTGACTGCTCACTTCTTTGTTATTCACGGGGTCAAGAGACCAGTGAGGAGGGTCCTTTTGTTCCCATTTGATAGGCCAGGACTGTTACATCCACTGCCATGCTTAAACCCACACTGCTGCACTTGGCCATTCCCTCTGCATTGAATGTGCTTCCCAGATGCCACCCGGCTCACTCTCTCCCTTCTTCCTGGCCTCTGCTCCAGGGTCACCTCCCTGGAGAGGTCTTCCTCTAACTCCTTATCTAAAATAGCTTCCTGGGGACACCTGGCTGGCTCAGAGCATGTGATTCTTGATCTTGGGGTTGTGAGTTTGAGTCCCACGTTGGGGGTAGCGATTACAATAAATAGCCTCCTCTACCCCTTTATGCCTTTTACTCAGCTGTATTTCTCTTATTGAACTCATCAGTCTGATGTTTTATTATACACTTACCTGCTTATTGTCTGTCTCCCCACATGAAGGCTGGACTGATTTCTGTTTTGGTCACTGCTCTACCCCCAGCACCTAGAACAGGATCTGGAACACAATAGATAATAAATAATTTGTTGAGCAAGTGAATCAACTTAAACCTTACACAATCCTGCAAGAAAAGCATTGCCAATGTCATGAACCTCAACACCATTTTAACAATAAGGGAACAGGAGTATAAGTTACACGGCAAGTCAAGTCACACAGGACGTGCCTGTGAGTCTGGATGTATGCCCAGGCCCCACTCATTCCCACACCACCCTCCTGGCCCAACATTGGCTCTGTTCTCCTCCCTTGACTCAGTCCATTGTTCTGTGGTCCAGGGACTGTTACCTGATCACAGAAGGAAAGAAACCCAACACCACCCAGGAGAGCCATTTACAATCCCTGGGCAGGGAGAGTGGCAATCTCTGAGAAGCACAGCACAGCCTCACTGTCACCACCTCCCTTCTCTCTGCCACCTAGTGTCCATCCAGGGCAGTGTGGTGGCTCACGCTTGGGTCGGCCTCCAGACAGCAAGTGGCTCAACCTCCCTTATGCTGCAAGGGACACTCTCTCCCTCTTGGCCTTTCCCTGGGAGGCCTGCAGGAGGGCACCCACACTCCTGTCTCCACATGCCCCACGTTGAGTGAAAGACTCCATCTCACTGATGTGTGGACATGCACCCCTATCGTGGGCAGCAGGCTGCTCCCAGCACTGCAAAGGTGGAGACACAGGGAAAGACCCACCTTTGGGTTCCTTGTATTAAGGCAGAGGCCACCCGAGGGAGGGGAAGTGAGGGCAGGACCACAGGTTTGTGTGTGAGGCAGGGGTGCTGCTCCAGAACTTAAACAAACAAACAAACAAACAAACAAACAAACAAACGCAAGGTCTCAGAGAGGGAAGAAATGTAAAAAGCAGCTGGGAGGTCTGGGTTTGTGTCACCTCTCATAAGCTGTGTGATGTGACATTAGGGAAGTTACTTCCTTTTTCTAATGGGGATAATAAAAGAATACCAGCTCAGAGTACTTTTACAGAGTAAGAATAAATCCACTAATAAGTGAATGCATCTTAGAAACTCAAAGTATCTATAAACCCAGAGATGTGCTACATGTATATTTTCTTATTAAAAAGGGAAAATGACTCATTATAAAAAATATAACCAATACAATCAATATATAAAAAGTATCAAGAAGAAAATAAAATCATCTATAATTTCACTACTCATGATCGCTGTTAAAATTTCATATATCCCTTTCAATCTCTTATCCAAAGCCCATGTATGCAGATATATATTATATATGCCCATGCCCCCTCACCACAAGATAACACTGCAGAGACTACACCCCAGGGCTTCTTAGGATTTTCATCATTAATTTCATTAGAGTAGTAACCTCAGTCTACACTGGAACTTTATCATTGTTCCAACTAGGTAAGAAGTTTTAGAAACCTATTGTTAGTAATTCCTCAGTCCTTTAGTTTAATAAACACACAGTTCTCTGCAACATGGTACACTGGGAAGACCATTACACCAGGAATCAGGAGATCTGAACTCTTGCCTGGGTGTGCCAGTAAAGAAGAGTGTCTACTCTGGCAATAAGCCTCTGTGTCTCAGTTTCCCCATCAGCGAAATGAAGGTGAAAATCTATGTCCTAAAGATCAGATGAGATCACAGAGGGGAAAGTGCTTAGAAAATGCATGGAGCACCCCCATATGGGAGGTCCTGTTTTTACCCATTTCCCCACATGTAAGTACAGCCAGGGAGCCAATATTCCTGCATTAATCCCAATCCCCTTTGACAAGTCCTGACAGCCAAAGGCAAAGGCTACCTTGAGAGAGTCTGCTAGTCTCTAAGATGCTAATGTACCATTCCCTTGGCCTCCAGCACCTATCAACAAGCCATTCCCATCTAGATCAGAGCTATGTGCCCCAAAGTGGTTGGCTGTTACCCCAAGAGGTGAGGAACACTGGTGTGCTTCCCAGTCCCAGAGTCTCATCCTTCAGGAGCCAGAGCATCCTATCTGAAGTCTTAGGGACTGGGCTCAGGAAGCTGCATTGTTAACAGTGCCCCTGCCCACCAAAGACTTGGACACCCCCACCACCGCGATTCAGATGCAATCATAAAGTCAGAACTGACTGCTCAACCTCGCAGTTGGGAAGACTGAGGATCAAGGTTACAAAGCCATGAGTTGCCAAGTTGGGGCCACAGGACCAGAACTCAAATTTCTTTCTCAATCTTTCTCTACTTCTTTCTCCTTCTTTCTGTCTTCCCTCCCTCCTTCCCATCCCCCTTTCTTCTTTTCTCTTTTTATTTTGAGAAAATAGACTTTTCTCACCACATACAGTTTGACACTGGGGTTCCCATTCACCGGGCAGTTCTGTTCCATATGGTTATAGAATTCAGATTTCTTGTTTACAAATAATGTTCTAGTTTTTTTTTTTTTCTTTTAAAGTCATGACTCTTTTAAAAATCAGTAACAAGGAGGGGCACCTGGGTGGCTCAGTTGGCTGGGCGTCCAACTCTTGATTTCAGTTCAGATCATGATCCCAGGGTCATGAGATTGAGCCCCACACTGGGCTCTATGCTGAGTGTGGAGCTTGCTTAATATTCTCTCTCTCTTCCTCTCTCTCCTTCTCTGCCCCTCCCTCACTTGAGCATGCTCTCTCTCTAAAAAATATATATATTTATTTTATTAAAAATTTTTTTAACATTTATTTATTTTGAGAGAGAGAGACAAAGAGTGTGAGCAGGGGAGGGCAGAGAGAGAGGGGGACACAGAATCTGAAGCAGGCTCCAGGCTCTGAGCTGTCAGCACAGAGCCCGATGCGGGGCTCAAACCCATAAACCATGAGATCGTGACCTGAATCAAAGACGGACACTCAACTGAGATGTCCCAAAAATATATATATTTAAAAATCAATAACAAGGAAAGATGGTTTGACACATAGCAATGAATGACCATACTTTTCATCTGCCAGTGGGAACTAAGATATGGGAAGAGGAAAGCAGTGATGTGGGAATGAATGAAAAGAGTCATTCATTTATTCATGCATGCATGCATTCATTTATTCATCAACATCACTAAATGTCTAGTAGGTAACTGGTGCTGGGAATTCAACAGCTTTCATTCCAAGTCAGCTCATGTCACAGCACCACCGTCTAAAAAATGAAACAGAGGACTCAGTGAGCAAGCCCTGGGGCAAAAGAGGCCAAAGCAGCTTCGAGGGAAAGAGAACATGTCCTAAGCCCAGCTTTGTTCTCTAATGTGACCACCCCTCTTGGCTTCCGTCTTCTTGGAGGAGCAGAATCTATGGTGCAAGAGTCACATACGGTGTTTTTATTCCCAGATGGGTCACATCCTTGGCTCAAGAACAGAATCCAGGGTGGGGAAGGAAGGGGACTTCCTCTCTCCCAGAGCATCAGTGCCTGGTATGCTGGGAACGCCAGGGAGTAGATACGTGGCATCCCCTGGACAGATCAGCAGGCTTAGCAGACCACGCAGAGCCAATAAACACCATCTCCCTGGATTTTAATAAGGTTTTGAATGGGTTCACACACTTAAGTAGTCCTTGAGAAACTTAGAAAAGATGACTGAGTCTAAAAGTTTTATTAAGCAGGATGTTGGGGAAACTAGGGGTTTAGTAACCCCCAAAATCATTTTTGCCATTAATTTGCTGTGCCCCACGTGGTCTCCTGGTCATTGTTGTCTTCTTCCTCCCCCGTCTCTCTCCTGATCTCAGTGACCCTTTAAAATTGTATGACGTCTTTCAAGAGGCATATGCAGCTTTGAGCAGGGCTTTGAACTGGGACTTACATAAAGCTGGGGTCAAGGGAGGTATTACTGAATGATCTCAGCGAACAGAGGCCACTTTATGTTCCACCCTTAATGTTGAAGACATAAAACCATTCTTAAATATATGATGCTGAGTGTATGGAGAATAGAACTTCCTTTTGAAAATAAACTTTGTTTTCTACATTATGCCCTGTCATGGAAGTGTGGTCCAGGCAGAGGGGAAAGCACTGCAAAGGGAGATGAGGGAGTCGAAATTGACCCCAGTGGGGTCAGAGTGGGGAAACGTCGGAGGCACCAGCCCACAGGCATGAGGGGACTGGGACTGAGGAAATTGCTCAGGGCTTGTCTCCCTCCTCAGTCAGCCCAGAAACTGACAACTATCCACCTGTAAGACACAGAAAACAATGGAGAACACGAGAGCTTTCAATCTTTACAGCCACCATTACTATGTGTCTCCTAAATGCAGAGCACTGTGCCAAGAGATTTCTCACTTTCTTCCTCTGTATTTTCTCTCCCTTGGTTTCCTCAATAATTAAGTGAGGAAGGCATGACTCCCTACTTTACAGATGATCCTTCAGCCATCGTTATGCAGCGAAGATGAGATTCAAACTCAGACACCAAGCCCCCCAACACTCAAAAGCCTATACCTTTTTTTAAAAACCATGTCATAGGGAAGATGAATGTAAGTATCTATGCCTGTGATGGCATGAGTATTTCTCATGGTTTCCCCACATGTATCTTTGTCTTTGAAAAATTACTTACTTTTTTAAAAAACCATACAAGTCGTACATAGTTAATACATTCTTATAAAGCCAAACAATTCAGAGTATGATGAAAAGTAAGACTTCTCCTTGACATTCCCTATAATTAAAGAATAAATGTAACAAAAGCATATTGGGGAAAAAAAAACTTTGAGAGAAGAAACAAAATCTAGAGTCCCACCACTTTAATGGAGTAACTGGGAGTAATCCAGAATATTACTTTTTTCTACATATGGGGTGTTTTGTTGTGTGAAATACACTCAATGTATTTTGCATCCTGCTTTCCTCCTGTTATGTCTTGGGCATTTCTATGTCATCTGTCTGGTCTTCTTATTCCTCAGAGTTAATGACTGAGTAACATGGAACTGAGAGCCAGAGTTTGCTTAACCATCCTCCTGCGGCTGAGCATTTATATTATTTCTAATTATTTGCTATCATCCAGTGTTCTGTGATTAAAATCTCCATGCATTTTTTTTTTCTTTCTCTAGTTTGGATTATTTCCCTAGCATTCCCAGAAAGTAGAATTACTGGGTCAAAGGGTGTGAACATTCTTAAGGCTCTTGATCCATAGCGCCAAATTGTTTTCCAAAAGGATTGAACCAATTTTCACTATTTGGAAGCTTGCTAGTTTCTCTGTGTGAGAAGTTCCGGGGAAAGACTTTGTTTAAGGCTTCTTATTCTGCTTAACTGAAATCACTACACTTTAATTTTGCTGTATCATACGGCCCCTTTCAAAGTCTGTTGACAGTGTTTGACCATCTGATTACTGGGTGGAAGATTTATACTGGTCTCCCTGTCTCCAGGCTCTTCCTGCCTTCAATCTGTTTTGCATACTTCAGCCAGATTCATTCTTTTGGAAACATCACTTGCCTTGTGCCGCTGCCCCCTCTCAGTAGCTCTTCAGGACTCTCTGTTTCCTCCGGGATCAAGTCCAAACTACTGGGCCTTGAAGACCCTCCATAATAGGACCCCACCCCACCCCCTTCCCAGCTCAATCTGATCTCTTACCACCTTCAGCAGGAGCCTGCAGCCACTTCCCATCTAGTCCCCAGTTATGCTCCATCAGCTCTTCCCTCCCACCTGGAGTGCTTCCCCCTCCTTTCTCCTGAGTCCAAATCCTCCTCTGCTTTCAGGGTACTTTAGTCCCACCCAGTCAGTTGAGAATTCTTCAAGAAGAGCCATGGAAAGTGGGGAAAGACCTAGAGTCAGGAATGCACAAAGAAGGGGAAGCAGAGGAGGGAGAGCAGTGGGGATACCATGCATGTGTGTCAACGGGGCCAGGATGATGCAGCAGCCCCCACATTAAAGGCATGAATGGATCTGGCAACAGAGATCAGAACCAAGGCAAAATTTGTCGTGCTATGGATAACATTTAGACTGTTTCTAATGGCCTAAAAAACGAATCTGTGAGGGAGCAGGGTTGTGGGCTGGTGCTAATAAAATGGTGATGACAATAATAATTATAGTATATTAGTTAGGATTAGCTTCACTTAGAGAAACTAAGACCTAAAAAATAAGTGGTTTAAATATGAGAAAAATTAATTTCTACTTTATGAAAAGAAATCCTCAGGAAGTCCAGAGCTGGAATGGCAGCTCCTTACTCATCAAGGACCCAAGCTCTTTAGCTCTCTGCAATCCCACCCTCGGAGTGCGACCCTCCTCCTCATGCTCCAAAATAGCAGTTGGGGCACAAGCCATCATGTCCAGAGTCTAGACCAGTAATAGGCAGAAGGATGATGAAGGGCATCTCCTCTATGTAGGGAGACTTCCTGGGAAGTCCCATGCAATGCTTCTGCTCAGAACTCATTGGTCTAGTCACATGGCTGCACCTACCTGCAAAGAAGTCTGTATGTTCAGATGAAAATCAAGGTTATGTTACTAAAAGAAAGAGAATAGGTATGGGGGCACACAGGTAGCAGTCTGTGCTACTATTTATTGAAGCGCTGTGGTAAAAAATTTATATCTATTATCTCTTTTAATTTTTACACTGATTCTATGAGCAAGTACATGGTGGAAAGGAGAATAAACCTGGACTGTGTCTGAGTCCACAACCTGGATGGGCTTTTTTTTTTTTTTTCTTTTTGGGTTTCACGGAGACTTATTTTTCATGATATAAAATATAACAAAATAATTGGTAAATATCTTTTTTTTTTTTTTTTGGCTTGGCCAAACACACACACACAGAGTTCACCTTTACAAGACTGAGTCTTATAACCTCCCCATATAGAACTCTGGAGTCCTTCCTCTAGTTATGTGTTAGTTATATTTTTTAGCATATTGTAGGTATTATTTGTGAAGGGTATATAAGATTTTCTCCATAGGTTGTAAAACACAGCAGTTCTCAATAAATAATATTGAAATGATGTACAAAAGGGAAACAATAGCAACATATTTCTGAGGACATTCAAGGTAAATAGTTCCCACGAATGAGAGGTTAACTACCAGTTGTGAATGTGAAGGAGGGTAAGAGAGATGAAATTCTTTCTCCTTCAGTTTGTATTGTTTTGGATTGTTACTCCAGTGTTCCTGTAAAACAAATGAATGGAAAGACTGCCAGATACAGAGGCTGGGCAGGTTTGCTAACGCTAATTTTGTGATTAATTGGTATCCATGACACTAGGAAGCATGAACCCTTGGAGTTGGACGAGTATCCTGGCTCTGGTTGGGAAGGCAAGGTGAGGGCAGGGCTGGATGGTGGGGGCGGGGGGCATATTTGATTACAAAAGGAAAGCTATTTGGCAAAAGAGTTTCATACTGATAGGGAATGCTGACAGAGAAGGAAGAGAGAGCCTAGGGCCAAGACTAGTTTAAAAAAATACAGTGGACATGGAAGCAGGGTGGGTGGAGGGGCCAGTTCAGGGTTTCAGTATTTGCAGGTAAGGCAGTGTCAGCCGCGTACCAGGGGCTACCCTTAGTTTCTCCCAAGGCCGAATTACAGTCAACGAGCACAGCTGAAGAATGATCAGGCCCAGTAAGTGTCAACATCTTGTCTTTGTGCACTGCCTTCTGTGGCTTTGTGAGCCTGAGTTGTCTGCATGCTGCAGTAAAGGGGCTTTTGCATTCTGGACGAATGACTCAGCCTGGGTGTTGCCGAGGAGGAGAGCCAGAGAAAACCACAGGGAAAGGCTAGTTCCTAGAATTTAGGCAGCTGGAGGTCAAGGACAAGGTCAGTTTTGCTCTGTGCTATATCCCTGTACCAACCTCAGTGCCTGGTCCATGCTTCCCTCTACCCTTACCCAGGGAAGTTTTGGTGAATGAGTGAAAGAATGAATGAATGAATAAATGAATGACGGTGGCCCCAAAGTCACAAGCTAAGAAGGATCCATAAGCACCCTCCCTCTGGCCCTTTAAGATGACCAGTTGGGAATGTCAGGAAACATTCTGTAGGAGGCCCTACTTCATTACACGGGCAGGCAACTGCCAGTCAACGCCAGGGGCTCGGTACAACAATGTGGTGGGTCTCCGGTGTAGGGTCTAGGGCCTCAAAAGGCAGAGACTGAGAAATCATTGAGATAGGATAAGGCAAAGACTTTGTACTTTGTGTCTCTTTTTGTCCTCTTCCTACCATATAGTAACCCCTTACTAAGCCTCAGGCATCATCCTAAATACTATACATGTATTATCTCATTTAATCTCCCTGTATTCCACAGAAGTCAACATTCACATCCTCATTTTCCAGATGAAAAAAGACTGGAACTTGAAGAGGGTTAAGTAACCTGTTCAAGGTATGACAGCTCTTAACATGGGAAAGCAACAAGCAACCCCCACTGTCCCTGACCCCAAAGCCCTCATCTTAACCACTTCACTTCCTGCCTCTATCTGCTCCACGCTGTTCCCCATGTTCTTGCTTACTTATCCAATCAGTTTGCAAAACATATTTTGTTTATCTATCTAAAAAACATTTTATTTTGAAATATTTTCAGATATCAACAGATATGTGGCAAAAACACTATGAAGAATCCCCATGTACTCCCCATCCACATGCCCCAAATGTTGGCCTTTTACTACTGGGAGTAAATATTAATTACATTTTCTGACTGCCTTTTTATATTCCCTTGGGCTTAAATTTTCATTCCCTTTTTGAGGATGGCAGACACTTTCCAAGGGTGATGAGAAGGAGCAGAGTGGCAGCTGGCTGGTGGGCAGCAGGCTCCACCAACCATGTGTCAGCCCTGAGCCCCTGGAACAGATGTGCCGACTCCCAGCATTCCCCCAAAGGACAAGAGGGTCATCCAGTGACTTGCCTAATGGGGAGGCTTCTGAGGAATGTCCCAGACTGCAGGCTTGAAAGATTCCTCAGCTACAAAAGATGTCTAAACAAGGGAAACATTAGTGATGACAGCCCCACAGAATAATTCCGCCTCTTACTCCCTTGCACTGTCAATTCAGGGCAGAAAGACTTAATGTGAACCTACTACTCATCAGGACTGAATTTTAAGTACTGGGGCGAATGAGAAGACCGTCCATGATGCTGCCCTCTATCAACAGGCAAGCAAGACAGTTGACTAGAAAAGACAAGGGAGCCTTAGGAATTTCCCTGCTAGTAGTCAACCAGGGACCCTCAGTTGGAGAAAAATCTCACAACTATTTTGGAAACAAAATTAGAGGCTGGGAGGTTGGGGGAGGGAGGCAGGAGAAGATGGGGCAAGTTCTTGCTTGAAAACAAGATGATCCAGCTCTGTTTCCTGCCTAATGCTGGTGGTCTTTGGAAGGGGAGGGGGGGAGCTCAGGGGGAAGGGGGCCCTTTGGGTGTGGCCCCAGAAGCCAGGGGGCCAGAACACGGCAGTTCCAAAGGTGGAACTGACTAGCAATGCAGGTAGAGCCCCAGTTCAGCCCCCAAGCAAATCTACAAACTTTAAAAGGAAAAGGGGATTTGGCTAATGCTTCTGGGACAATATTCGCATGCAGAGTAGAGGCGAGAGCCAGTGGAGAGGGTGGAAGAGGCTCCACTAACCCCCCCACTCCCCAGTATCATTCATTGTCCCTCTAAGCCTTCTTGGCCTTTTTTTCTTGCATGTTTTCTGTGCCTCCCTCATGCCCAGTTTCATCCTGCTTTCACTGACCCCAAAAAACCCCAGTGGGGACCTGCTGAGGCTCTCAAAATCAGACAGATTTGAAGTCCCAGCTCTGCTACTACCCAGCAGAGTGGACACCCAACCTCTCCAAGCCTCAGTTCCTCAAGTGTAAATTTGATGTGACCATTGAAGGGGATTATGCATGCAAAGCCCAACACAGCCCCCTGAGAGCAATCTTCTTTCTGATTTCTCAAGCCACCTTTCCCTCACACCTCCCTGCCCCTGATCTCTGATAATACTGATGGCCAAGGTGCTACTTACTCTCTTATGGCCTGTTGTTTTTTTTTCCCCAGGTTATAGTGGAAACAGACCAAGGGGCCTGAATCTGGATTTTATTCTAGGTTCTCTCACTTAACAGCTGTATGATCCTGGACAAGTCACTTAACCTCTCTGAGCTCTAGCTTCCTCGCTGGCAAAATAGAAATTGTACCCGCCTCTAATGAGATCATGTAGAGAAGTGCTTTACAAGAGTTGAAGCACTATATGAGATGACTCCCCTTCCTATCTTCCTCTACACCACCCCCACATCAAGCCCAACTCAGGTGGAAGGAGCACTGGACAGAGACTTAGGATGCTATGAGCTTGGATCCCAGCGCCATCATCAATTTGGAGTCCTTCAGCAAATCATGATCCTCCCAGAGCCTCAGTTTCCTCACATGTAAACTAAAGCATTTGAAGAGAATATCCTTTATGGTCTCTTTTCCTATGAGCTTCCACACATTTGTTGTTGAAAGGGTCAGGAGTTTATTTTCCAACAAGAGACAGTTGGGCTTTGAGGACGTCACTGCTTCTGTGCTCAAGTCTGCTCTCACTGAATTCTTCTATTCATGTGACTGGGACCAGGCACCTCTGGGTCATATGTGGCTCGAGGGTGTCTCCAATACACCGTTTAGGGTAATTAGTCTTTTTGACCCTTAGCAGGGGAAATGTCTCCAGTTAGGGGGAAATGAAGTTGTCAAACATGGTCCTTAAGGAGAGGGAGATTTATAGGGGGTCACATACAAAAGCACAGGAATTAAACAAACAAACAGGGAAAGAGCACTTAAAAGCTCAGACCAAACAATATATACTGCACGCTATGCTCAGGCAGGTCAACCAGTGGTCCGAAGTCTCCCCAAGCACCACCCAGGCGTAACAGCCTGGACAATTGTTCACCTTCCAAGAAGCCTTCCCAGAAACCATAGGGTTGCAGGAAGGTAAAGCCAATGACTTCATCGAGGGGAAGAAACAGTAGTGGTCAGTACAGTCCTTGGGTGACCATTGGTTTTTAAAACTCGCCTTTGTGGAGCCCAAGATTTGGGCCCTGCTATTTCTCCTACCCCCGCTCATGGCACCCTGCCCCCCCCACCCCCCGACTGCCCCAGTCAGTTGTTCTTCCTTGTGTCCCTCCACCTCTGCTCCCAATTTGGTCCTCTGTCAGGTAAGGTCTCCATAAAACACAGGATGTTCAGTTATATTTGAATTTTAGGTAAACCACCTATACTTTCTTCAGTAGAAGTATGTACCATGCAGTATTTCAGACATAATTATACTAAAAATTATTCATGGTTTAGCAGAAGTTTAAGTGAGCATTTTGTATTTTCATTTGCTAAATCTGGCAACCCACTTTCAAGGCATTTGTACTTGCTGTTATCTCTGTCCAGAACACCCCACCCCCACATCTTCCCTTGGCCAGCTCTTTGCCACTCAGTCTCCACTCAAATGCCTCCTCCTTCCGAGGCGCTCTCTGACCCTCCCTCTCAATTGAAAGTAGCAGCCCCGCCCCCACAGTGCCTCTCTGGCACATTCTCCTGTATTACTTTTGTCACTCTGGAATGAGTGTGTCTATCGGTTTTCTTGTGCAATGACCATTTCCTCCAGCTGGAATGGCAGACATTGCTGTGTTTTTCCCTGATTGCTCTCCATCACCCGAAAGTACCTGGCACATGGCATGCATTTAATAAACACTGGTGGAGAGAATAAATTAGTGGAATGTATGCTTTAGAGCAGTGCTTCACAAACTTGAAGAAAACCCTAGAGATTTGGGGGCACCGGGGGGGGCTGAGTCCATTAAGTGTCCTACTTCAGTTCAGGTCATGATCTCACGGTTCATGAGTTCGAGCCCCATGTCAGGCTCTATGCTGACAGCTCAGAGCCTAGAGCCTGCTTCGGATTCTGTGTCTACCTTGCTCTCTGCCCCTCCCCCACTCACACTCTGTCTCTGTCTCTCTCTTAAACCAACCCTCAAGATTGTGTTCAATTCTGTTAAAATCCAGATTCTGATTCAGTAGGTTGGGCACTGGCCTGAGATTCTGCATTTCTAACAAGCTCCCAGAGACGCCGATGCTGCTAGTCCACAGGCTACACTTTCAGAGACAACAGAATTCTCTGTGATGACAGAAATATTCTATCTCTGCACCATCCAACATGGTAGCCAGCAGTACTGAGTACTTGAAATGTGGCTAGTGTGACTAAGGAATTGAATTTTAAATTTTACTTAATTCTAACTAATTTAAGTTTAAATAACCACATGTGGCCAGTGGCTACTCTATCAGATGACAGGGCTCTAGGGAAGTGGTTCTCAATCAATGGATACAGAGGCCCAGGGCCCACTCCAGACCAGTTAAGTCAGAATCTCTGGGTTTGGGTCTTTTTTTTTTTTTTTAAGTTTATTTTTGACAGACAGAGTGCGAGCATGAGCTGGGGAGGGGCAGAGAGAGAGAGAGGGAGACACAGAATCCGAAGAAGGCTCCAGGCTCCAAGCTATCAGCACAAAGTCTGACGCGGGGCTCAAACTCATGAACTGTGAGATCATGACCTGGGCCGAAGTCAGACACTTAACTGACTGAGCCACCCAGGCGCTCCTGGGTTTGGGTCTTACAGCATTGGTTTTGTTGTTGTTGTTTTAACCACCCTCCCCGCCCTCTGCCAGGTTATTCCAAAATGAATCCCGAGTTGAGAACCCTGCCTTAGAGCTTTCGGATCAGTCATGCTTTCCTTTGCTCATTTAATCCTTGCCACAGCCTGGATAGCAGATAAAACAAATGTGACTAAACATCATCAATCCTGTTCTACTGGAGTTACTGAGGTTCAGGAAGATGAGGGCATTTGCCCAAGGCTACACAGCTAGTAACTCATGGAGCTAGGACCCACACAGCCCTCAGGTTTTCACATCTACTCTATGCCTCCAATTCTCTGTGGAAAAGAGGCAAATGTTTATCCATCAATTACCTTTGATTATTTTATTTTATTTTATTTTTTTAACAGATGTTTTTATTTTTTTTTAATTTTTTTTTAACGTTTTATTTATTTTTGAGACAGAGAGAGACGCATGAACGGGGGAGGGGCAGAGAGAGAGGGAGACACAGAATCGGAAGCAGGCTCCAGGCTCTGAGCCATCAAGCCCAGAGCCCGACTCGGGGCTCGAACTCACGGACCGCGAGATCGTGATCTGAGCCGAAGTCGGACGCTTAACCGACTGAGCCACCCAGGCACCCCTTAACAAATGTTTTTAATGTTTATTTTATTTTTGAGAGACAGAGAGACAGAGCATAAGTGGGGGAGGGGCAGAGAGAGAGGGAGACACAGAATCTGAAGCAGGCTCCAGGCTCTGAGCTGTCAGCACAGAGCCCAACGCGGGGCTCGAACTCATGAACTGAGAGATCATAACCTGAGCCGAAGTCGGCCATTTAACCAAGTGAGCCACCCAGGTGACCCCATCAATTACCTTTGTGAAAAGAGGCACATGTCTGTCCTTCAACTAGACAGTCAGGCAAGCCCATTCTCTTTCCATAGCTGCCACCAACTTCGATCTGCCTTTAATGCCCCCTTTTTTCAGACTTTGTCTGGTCATCATTCCTCAGGGTGGCAAACTGATTAAGAATCCTCACCCTGTTTTCATCAATGATCTATAAAAGAATGGGTCCTCTCTACCAGAGAGGAAGGAAATGCCACTTTGAGTGGAAGAGGGCACCTTGCCGTGGAACTCACCGTTCCCAGGGTGGGGCTTCAAGTGGAACAGACCTGCCTCTTCCTGCCACACCTGCCCACAGGTGCAGACTGAGTGGTTTTAGAGAAAGAAGCCTACAGTGACAACACGGATGACCCAGGAGTATCTCCTGAAGAGTTTACAGACTTGCCGGGGTTTCTTGTGACAGAGATCGGATACCACTGCGGGGGGGGGGGGGGGGGGGGCGGCATACGGGGAGAGTGGTTTTAGATGATCCATGGGAAAACTTTTAAAATGTTTAAAACTTGTGTATTTATTTTAATGTATATTGGGAAAAATGCAGCTCATTAAACCTGCAATTTCACAGATAGTTCCGACATAGTTCCTAACAAAATTAATTTATTTAAGAGCAAGGGGAGCACATTGAAAGCAAAATATTAAGGAAATAATAGGACAAGCAGGACAACATGGTGACAACGGCCTGGGTATACCCCAAGGGTGCAGTGGGACCAGGTAGACAGTATCCTTTGTGTGGAAGGTCAGAGGTGGAAGGGAAGGCTTTCCTGAAACATTCTTGTCAACAGCATGTCTTTCCACACTAAAGAAATATTGTTGCTGACGAGAAGGTCATTGTCTCGGAATCATGGCCAGGAATGAAAACAGCACAGCCTCAAGCCCTCATGGGCCTATAGCGAGGTCCAGCTGAGAGAGGGAACTAGCAGCTTCTGCAGCCCTTTCAAGCCCCAACGAGCCTGCCAGAGACCGCACTCAGCCCAACACCTCAGTGCTGCTGCAGACTCTGCGCTCATTCAGGCCCAGTGTCTGAAGTCAGGTCCTAGTGCAGGCCAGAGAGCCTGATCCCAGCTGTCCAGGGACAAGATCTCCTCAGTGTCACCAGTCCCTGCCTGGAGCCTGGGTGGATTAAGCTCAGAGTGGTTACTGCCTAAAAGGCCACACCCATATCCACAGGGCCAAACTCAGGTTCAACTCAATTCACACCTTTGTCAGTGGGACTCAGTTCCCTGGGGTATGGAGGATCCTGGACCCTAGGATGGGGAAAGGATGTGTGTTCAGTTTAATGAACTGACAGTCACACTCTGACAATGAAAAGGAACTGGATCCAGTTTTTAGGAATGAGAGTTTCCATCTTTAAAATGTCCCAAGATGGGGGGAGGTGTGAATGGGTGAAGCACAGGTATTTTTAGGACAGTAAGAATAATCTGCCTGATACTATAATGGTAGATATGTGTCATTATAGCTTGTCCCTAAACTATGGACCCTGGGTGAGTATGATGTGTCAATACGTATGCATCAACAGTAACAAGTGCCACTCTGGTGGGGGATGTCACTAAAAAGGCAGGCTATGCATGTGTAAGGGCACGAGGCATGTGGGAAATCTTTGCACTTTCCTCTTAATTTTGCTGTGAACCTAAAACAGCTCTAAAAACATAACTTCTTAAAAAACAAAAACGTCCCAGGAAAATCTGTGAACACCAAAATCCACTCAAAGTAACCTGGAAGCGAGGTGGGGAGGGCAACTTCCGGAAGACCCAACTTGATTGTGGGTATAACTGAGGCAAGCTTAAACTGTTTATATTTTCTGGGGCTTCCAGCCTCTAAGCTGAGGTCCAGGCCCAGGTGGCTCGGTGGGGGGTACTGCGGGCCTCACCAAGGCACCAGCCATCTGCTGTGAGAGCCACCTCTATAGGCTGCCACAGGACATACCTGGGATGCCCTGAAGCTGCTAATGTGCTTGTCCTTGAAGGATTTCCTTTCCTTTAAGAAAATTTGTGTTGACTAATATTAACATATAATCGCAAACTGTTAACACCAATGCTTGTTGGATGTGTGCCCTCCGAGGCATTTTCATATAGATATCTAAAAAAAAAAGTGGGATTCTGTTTTACGTACTACTTTTTCCCACTTAATATATGATAGAAATCTTGCCATGTCAGAATACATAGCTCTATATAATCTTTTAATTTTTTAAAGTTTATCTATTTACTTATTTTTGAGAGAGAAAGCGAGCGAGAATGACAGAGAGAGAAGTGAGAGAGAATCCCACGCAGGCTCCATACTGTCAGCACAGACCCTGATGCAGGGCTCAAATCCATGAACCGAACTGTGAGAACCGAACCTGAGCTGAAATCAAGAGTCAGATGCTTAACTGACTGAGCCATGCAGGTGCCCCATATCCTTTTTTTTAATGCTACATAGAATGCAACATGCTTTTTAAAAACTGGTTAAGGAAGATTGAACATTTTTTCTTTTTACTCATCTATATTTGATAATTTTTCAACCATGAAGATATATTACTTATGTAAAAAAGAAATCACACACTTTTTACAAATAGTATTGAAAAGATAATGTAACCATACTTTAAAAGTGAACACAGTGACTTTCATTTTTGGTAATTATTTTCTAGTTCTTGTCTGCTTACAAGAACCAGAGCAAGTATTTTTTCCTAGATATAGCCATGCTGAAATACTCCGTTAGCATGTTGTCTGAAACATTTGTCCATGTTTCTACAGAGCTTCCTTAAACACTTGTATCAAGGGGTGGAGGGCATGGGTGCGGTGGAAGGTGTTGGGCTATTCTACAGTGGACTATCTAGAACACAGCTCCAGGGACAGAGCCCTTAACAATCAGGTGAAGCCTCAGGACCCCTTCTCAGAATAATACTTTCCAATGTACAAAATAAAATATATAGGATTGCCAAAGAAACCAATTATACTGAAATACAATTAGCAAAATAAAAATGCATAATATATCAATAAAATACTTCTTTGTGTATTAAGGAAGTCTAATCGGTGAGTCTAATTTCTATCGTAATTTCAAAGTAACGATGGGCACAAACATTTCATGAGATCTACAACACAATAATGTGATTTGAAAACATCTGTGATTTCTATCAGTGACAAGTCTCGGCTTCACCAATATAGCTGGTCTGTTGTGTACATTCTGTAATCGAAGGAAATGCTGCATTTCATTTTATGTTGGCAAAAAATAAAGATGTCCTGAATTCTACAAGGAATAGTAGGTTCTACCTCAATGGATATCTGCTCCACAGAATTTCTATGTTTAGTAGCCTAGGAAAGGTGAAGGGAAGAAATTATTTCCAAATCTTTCCCTTTTCATTTTTTTTTTTTTCTATCCGTTGTACCCATACCACCAGCTGCTCCTGCTCCCCTGACTATGCAATCATTCAGAATTAGTTTAGGGGTTTCTCTCATCTCTAGCCATCAGCCCAGCCCCCAGCCACTTCCCCTCCCTGGTCATCCTCTGCACATACACAGAAAGAAGCTCGTCTTCCAACTCGACACGCTTCATATTTGCACTAGATTTAACACGTACATCCCTCCCTCTTCCTTCCTGACAGTTAAGAAGTCGTCAAACAAGTCCAGTCACTTCTGAACGAAGGAAGCTGGATAATCTGCCTACTTATTGGAGGCTGCCTAATCCAAAGAGATGTTTTTCATCACCGAAGGTATGTTCCAGGACTCTGCAAATCCAGAGGATCAGTCTCCTTCCTTCACACAAGCATCAGCACTGGATTCATTTTTGAAATCACCGGCACCGGGTTTCAGAAATGATCTGCAATTGTACTTTCTTTTCCTTCCACTAATAATTATAACATATTGTAATTGTGCGGCAACTTATGGGTCTCAGAGTGATGTTCATGTACAGAGTACTGTTATCCCAGAGGCAGGATGTGGACCTAGAATTCCGGATTCCTAACCCAATGTTCATTCCATGATGCCACGATTCAGTGATTATTATTTCTGTTATGTAGCAATAAACTTGTGTTCTCCTTAGCTAAACATGAAAATCGTATGCTTTTCTTTAATATTATTTGAAGATTTAAAATACTTAAAATATTGTGGCTAAAACAAATCAAAGCAATGGGGATTTTTAAAATAAATACTCTATTTTATTTTTTTTAAATACCACTCTTATTTCTACTCATTATATTCTTATACTACTTGCTTTCATTGCCACACCTGTGCTGCTCCACAGAGATGTGGTCCCACCCCACCAGTGCTACACTAAATGGTCACATTTAGCCAGATAGAAAAATTTGATCAAATATTCATTTCTCTAAATGATTTTTATAATTAATTTAAATGCCAGAATGCTTGTCTTCATTGGTTGTAAGCATCAGAAACCAACTCTCTCCAACTTAAGTAAAAAGAAGAAGAAGAAGACAAAAAAATTTCTTTGAAAACTGTGAAGTAGCTCATAGAATCCAAGAAAACCTGAAGAATAAGGGTTTGGAATGCACAGGAACCAGAATAGCCCATGGGATTTAGGTAGCAGGAATTAATGGGAAACAACTTTAGGGCAGAGATTAGCAAACGTTTTCTGCAAAGGTCTAAGTAGTGAGTATTTTAGGCTTTGTGAGACAGTCTGTATCATAACTACTCAATCTTGTCACTGTAGCATGAAAGTCATAGACAACAAATAAATGATTTTGTCTGCGTCCCAATAAAACTTTATGAAACTTTCTAGAGAGCCAGTTTGGTCCATGGATATAGTTTGCCAACTCCTTCTTTAGGATATACCTTTGATGTGGATCTTCTCTATTTTCAATCTTTACATCACTTAGCTCAAGATTCAAATTCAAGGGAGAGAGCATCATCTGAGAGCAGAACTTGGGTCACTTGCTCATTCTTTGGCCAGGGGAGAGGGCGTGCCTTCACTGGCTAGACTTTGTTCAATTAGGAGGGGTGATTCCCCAATGCAAAATTAAGAACAGTCACCAGAAGAAGGGTGAATGGATGCAGGCAAAGCTGAAATAACAGATATCTATCTGTTAGTTTCTACCACTTTACTCTCTAGGGAGAGTCGAAGAAACCCAGAATACAGTGTTTTTTTCAATCAGCACTTACTGAATGAACTGTGTATGCCAGGATCCATTTTTTCCAGTGTGGTGCTTAGAAGCAAGTCACACCTGGGGAGCCTGTTCTGTGCTTCTTTATTCTAGAAGCAAAGTGTTCCCAGTCTCCAATGTCCTGGAGTCATCCTACCTTGTGTTTCTGTCTAGCTCTATTTTGACCACCACCCCCACTTCTCCTCTCCTTACACCTTCCCCTTCTTGGCAGTGGGAGGGGGGTTCTTTGATCTTGGATCAGGTGGAAACCAGAGGAAATCCTAGATTAGGCTCTGATGGACAAAGAATGTCTACAAGCCCTGGCAGGGGGGAAATCAACTGGAATGAGATAAGAGCATGGATTTTATGTATATGAAAAAAAAATTGCATATTGTGATGTATCTATAAAAGTTGAGCTTATCAATGTAGGTACTGAGTAGTGTGGTTTTGATGGAGGAAAAAAAAAAACACACACTGCACATGGCAATAGGTTAAGGGTGACCAAACATTGCAGTTTTCTCAGGACTAAGGGATCTTCCAAGACTTGGGACTTTCAGTGATAAAACCAGAGAAACAGTCACCCTATGGGTAAACAGTAACAACAATTTACTGTGTCAGGCACTGTTCTAAACATTTTACATTCATTTATGTCTCAACCAACTCAATGAGACAGCTACTATATTTATTTCTGTTTTACAAATGAGGAAATTGAGGATCAGCTAAGGCAAGTAACTCAGCTAAGGTCACACAGCTAAGTAAGTATGGAACTGGGATTGAAACCCTGGTCTATCTGACGCCCAGACCCATGCTCTTAACCATCATAATGATTGTGTTCCTTCAAATACTTATGAAAGTAAACATATATTAGCCTTTTAGGGATTATTATGTTGAATTAGGAGGCTCTGGACAAGCCACATCTCTCTATGACCATTCCTCAAACTAGGAAAAGGTTTATAAAAAAATTTTTTTAACACATTATACTGAACAATTCTTGTAAAAAGGGTGCCTGGGTGGCTCAGTCATTAAGCATCTGACTTTGGCTAAGGTCATGATCTCACAGTTGGTCCCACATCAAGTGAGCACGAGTCCCACTTCAGGTGAGCTCCAGCCCCCTTTGGATGAGCACAAGTCCTGCTTCAGGTAAAAACACGAGCTCCAGGTGAGCCCCACTTTTCTCTCTCTCTCTCCCTCCCTCTCTCTCTAAAAAAAAACAAAAGACAAAAAACAAAAACAAAAAAAAACCCAATTCTTGTAAATGAAATAAAATGTTCAGAAATGGGACAATGAGGTAGCCATCTGGAAACAAAATAAAGCTGGATCCTTATTTCACACTTCATACTGAAGTAAATTTCAAATGGAGTAAACGTTTAAGTGAAGGAACGAAGAAATCAAAGGAATACTTGTAGGAAGTATGGGAGTAAAGGTGTTCTGAGTATGATACAAAATTCAGAAGCCATAACAGAAAAATTGACAAATTCAACTACATTTAAAAAATATTCTGCATGGCGGGGCGCCTGGGTGGCGCAGTCGGTTAAGCGTCCGACTTCAGCCAGGTCACGATCTCGCGGTCCGTGTGTTCGAGCCCCGCGTCGGGCTCTGGGCTGATGGCTCGGAGCCTGGAGCCTGTTTCCGATTCTGTGTCTCCCTCTCTCTCTGCCCCTCCCCCGTTCATGCTCTGTCTCTCTCTGTCCCAAAAATAAATTAAAAACGTTAAAAAAAAAAATATTCTGCATGGCAAAACAAAGTCAAAAAGATAAAACCAACCAAGGGAAATATTTTCAATGCATCACAAACCAAGAACGATTTTCTTGGACGGATAAAGCCATTTGAACAAATCATAAGAAAAAAAAATTAATGGGGGTACTTTGCGGGGTCAGTCAGTTAAGTGTCTGACTCTTGATTTCAGCTCAGCCATGATCTCACAGTTCATGGTCCGAGCTCCACGTTGGGCTCTGTGCTGACATTGCAGAGCCTGCTTGGGATTCTCTCTCCAACTCTCTCTGTCCCTCCCCCGCTTGCTCTCTCTTTCTCAAAATAAATAAATAAACTTTAAAAAAAAAGAAAAAAATTAATGAACAATAGAGAAATGAGAAGGACAAACAGTTCACAGAATAGATGGACTCCCAACCATTTGAAAATATATTCAGTTTCACTAATAGTAAGAGAAATGAAAATCAAGGCTACAATATACTGTGTCCCACCCATGGGACTGGCAAAGATCCAAAAATCTGGTAATTCTGTATTGCTGAGGGTATATCTTGGTACAATCTCTTTAAGGGGCAATTAGCAAGATCATCACAGTTGAAAATAAACCATACCATACCTTTGATTTGACAATTCCACAGAAACACTCACATTTGTAAAGAAATGACCTGCAAAGATTTTTGTTACAGCATTTTTGGTTACTGAGAGCAACTTCTACATCCACCGAAAGGAACTGGTTAAATAATTGTGTTCCATATACAGAGTGGAACATTAGGCAACCATGGAAAAGAACTATGTGGTGATAAGGAATCATCTATAAGATGTATTATTAAGAAAACAAAAAATGCAGAAAATTGTGTAAAGAATGCTACTGTTTGTATGAATGTGTCTTGAAGGAGGGCAGATAATACTTTGTGTATATGTATGTTTGCAAATGAATGAAATCACTGGAAAGACACACAAGAAATGACTAAGAGAGATTGGCCTTCCCTAAAGACTTAGTTTTTTTATCTTTTAAATTTTATAATATTTATTTTTTTTAGTATTTATTTACTTATTCTGAGAGAGAGAGAGAGTGCACGCAAGTGGGGGGGGGGGGCAGAGAGAGAGGGAGACAGAGAATCCCAAGCAGGCTCCCAGCTGTTAGCGCAGAGCCCAATGCGGGGCTCGATCTCATGAGCCATAAGATCATGACTTGAGCCAAGATGGAGAGTTGGAGGCTTAACCGACTGAGCTACCCAGGTGCCCCTAAATCTTATATTTTAATGTCTTAGCTATAAATAAGTAAACACTTTTTAAATGTAAGACAGCTCCAGGCCTGTCTTCACAGAGGTACAACCTGTGCACTTGCAAAGGGCCCTGAACTTGGTGTAATGCTCTGATGTTGCCATCTTGAAATTTTTAATAATTTTTGAGCAAGGAGCTCTTCACTTTCATCTTAACTGGGCTGTGCAAATTATTTAGCCAGTCCTGGAGAGATCCTTGGTTTACAAGTGCTATCTGAGGCAATTCAAAGACATTTTCATCTTTGTGTGGCCACTAATGCCCATCGTTAAGCAATCAGTGTCCAAATAAATCTTTGCAACTTCAATGCCAACAACCAGAATCCTCAGTATTTTCCTGACCACTGAGAGCCACACGTTTGTCAGCAGGAATACCTACTCTCAAAAGCTGAGGTTCGCTCTGCCCGAACCGAACCGGAAATGCCATCTGTAACTCTTCAAAGGCTACCTGACAATTCAGCATTTTGGGAAAGAAAGGTCTGCACGATAAAAACCTCATGTGGTTTCTGCCTGCCGAGCAGACCAAACAAGATGGTGGTTCTGTTAAAACACGGAGGTGCGAGGTATTTTGCTTCTAGGAATTCTGTTATGACAACCTCTGAGGCAAACACACACCACAGCCTTAGCTCCTACCTGGCCAGTGTTGCCATGTCTGCCCATCTCAAGTTGAAACAGTCTTTTCAATCTGGGCGGTTGCAGTGAAGGATGTTATCCACAAGTGAATGGGTTTCAAATATATTTTTGTGTAGGACTAGAATAAGTGCCAGAAGCACTAAAGCAAAGTGAAGCAAGGACAAAACTCAAAGGATAAGGAGGGAGGAAACTGGAGCTTGGGCAACCGAGAAGTGCATCTACTACGCATTTCGTGTCTCAGCTGTAAAATGGGTGCGATATTACCTACTTCACCAAACCATGCCACGGGTCCAATGAAAGAATGGATGTGAACATGCTTTGCAAATCGCTAATTAGAAGGTATCATCATCCATATTATTATGTAAGCGTATTATGTTGAGTGGGTATTTGTGTTTTTACTGCCAGTCCTGTTTGGAATGGGCAAGGGCAGCCACACTTCACACCCACAACACTAACTAAAAATACCCTTTTTCTCGGGGCACCTGGGTGGCTCAGTCAGTTGAGCAACCCACTCTTGATTTTGGCTCAGGTCATGATCTCATGGTTCATGAGATCGAGCCCCATGTCGAGTTTCTCTCTCTCCCTCTCTTTCTGACCCTCCTCTGCTTGCTCTCTCTCTCTCTCTCTCTCTCTCAAAATAAATAAACATTAAAAAAAAAAACCCTTTTTCTCCCTAAGTACAAAAGTAATACAGGGCCCCACAGTACAAAATAAACACAACAACCTGGAAGGAAATAGGGTGACGAGTGAAAGTTCCCCTTCACCCTTCTGCCACAAATCTTACTCCTCTGTTAACACAGTATGAATGCTTCCAGGAGATTTTTTTAAGTTTATTTTATTATTTATTTTGAGAGAGAGAGAGAGCACACGGCAGACAAGGGCAGAGAGAGAGAGAGAGAGAGAGAGAGGGAGGGAGGGAGGGAGGGAGA
>NW_026058887.1:0-13730 GCF_023721935.1 Panthera uncia | reverse complement strand
ATAAAAAACGTTGGGAAAAAAAAAAAAAAAAAAAAAAAAAAAAAACCCTTTACCTATAACATCAAATGTGTGGCCTCTTGGCAAACTTCCCATCTGCCCCCTGACGTTGCTAACACTCTGTCCCCTCCGGATGCATGTACAGAACCGGGAATCTGGCCCCTGTGTCTGTCTGACGACCTCCTTCCCAGGCGGCTCCCCTCCCTCCTTCTCTTTCTCACTAGGTAAGCGTTGAGGACAATTGCATCCTGACACGTTCTGTGGCCCCGAGCCTGGGCCTCCCCACCCCTGCCCCTCGGGGGCTCACTCTTACCCGCCACCGTCCGGAGGGACCGACACTGGGGGCCCCCGCACTCGTGGTTCCCCTGGCACTTTGTGTGCGGATGAAATGAAAACTGTACGTCCAACATCACATATATATTGCATCACGTATGTATAATGTATTTCACCCATAATTCAGGGCCAGACGGACCCTGTTCACAGCCTAGCGATGCTGTGAGGGCTTTACCTGTATCCGTGTCCATCCAACACCCGGTGACAGCGTGGCTTACGTGGTTATTAGCAATACCGTGTAATGTCAGTGTTCATGGCGGAGGCTTCCTAAGTGTCTTCACAGACTTCTCTCACACGTTTTCTGATGGGGATTAGCACTGTTTGGGGGAAGACGTATCCTTGTGCGTCACATATTTTCACGGTCCTGCGTGGTTCACGCCGACGTCCAAGCGGTCTTTGGTCCGCTGTCTGTGAGACGTTGGTATTCGGCGTCATGCAGAGTATTCGTGAGGAATCGCCACACCTGCTGCTCTTCCTGGGACCTTCCCTCCGTGAGCCGTGTTTGCTGATGGTGTTTCCAGATTTTTAGGGCGTGAGCTCCCAGGGAAAATGCCTCTGGGCCCCCGATGGCATGGCGGGTGGGGGACAGGAGGGCACTGGAGGGTCCCTGGGTTTAGTCATCTGGGGGGGGCTCTGTGCTCCTGCCGGGGACGAGCCTCACGTGTGTTTGCTCCCCACTGTCTGTCACCACGGTGGCCCGCGACCGTCCCTTCACGGAGCCAGGCCCTCAGCTTGGGTCCTGCCTGTTGAGCCCACTGTGGACGGACCACCGCCCTCCGGCTTCTCCAGAGCAGTGTCCCAGCGGCCGCCTCCACTGTCCTTTCGGGGCTCCGTGTCCGATGTCGGCAAGTGCGGTTCGTCCTGCCCGTGTCCGCGTCTGCCCCGCTGCTAGAAAGCGGGCCCGGCCGGTCACCAGCCCCCGGCTCTCGCATCCCGGTGTCCTCTCCTGTCGCCGCTCAGCGGGGCTGCTCAGAGGCCAGCTTGTTGCCGGCTGAGTCTGGCGGCTCCTGGAAGCCGCTAGCACCAGTGTGGTGCCCGCTGGGTATCTCCCCACCCGAGTCCCCCTGCCCTGATGATGGGGTGGTGGGAACTAAGCCACGCGGCAGTGCGTGGGCGCAAAGCAGCGAAGGGGAGGTGTCAGCAGAGTAGACCCACCGGGCATCTCCGGGGGTGCCTAGGACGCTGCTCCCAGACCCGAACGTGCAGCGGAAGGAACACGTCCAAATTTGGACTCCTCGCCCACACTGCTTTCATGTTCCGAGGCTTCTCCTGGTTTTCAGTGACACGAAGGGCCAGCTGGGGATGGCAGGCCACTGCCCTCAAGCCGGGAAACTGAACCGGGACTCAGACAGCACCGCAGAGTCATCTGTTTTGCTCAGGCCCACCCACCCGCGCACGGGGACCGCATGACCTCGTGGGTCAAATTTGGAAGTGTCCCGTGGCACTGAGCCGGGTGCGGGGCGGGTCCGTGGATCTGGTGGCAGCTCACGCTGGCCTCACTTTGTGGCGTGTTGACTCCTGGGGGCCCGGATGGCTGAGGATTCAGGGGAATGTCCCACGCCCGCTGCCTGCAGGGAGCGGACCTGGGGGTCTCGGTGTGGCTCCCACGGGGGCCCAGTGGGCCATCATGGGAACGCTTCTAATTACAACTGCATCACTCTGAGTGGGGGTTTGGAAAGTCACAGAGTCTTAGTTCTGGCCGCTGTGGGCATCACTTAACTTGTTGCCCACCCAGCTTGCCGCCTCCCCCCCCTCCCCCAGCTCCCCCAGATGTCAGGCACAGGGACAGCACCAGGAAGCCCAGGGTGGGTCCAGGCAAGCGCTTCAGAGGGAGGCGGGACATTCGGTCAGAACATCGGCCCCAAACGGACTTCCTTCAGGAGAATCTTACAGCTGAAAATAGCTAAATTAAGGGAAAGGCTCCAGAAGATACGGCTGAAAAGACACGGGGGCAGTGAGGGTGGTTCGTGGGAGGAGGAGAATAAGAGCCTTGTGGGCAGGTGGGGTGTGCTGCCCAGAGGCCCAGAGAGTGGGGGCGGGGGGCCGAGCATTTAGGGACAGAGGACTCTCGGGGACCCGCACGAGGGGGTGTCTGTGGCTCAGAACTCGGCCCGGAGGCACACACCCAGATGCAACTGGCCTCTTTCCAGCCAAGTTTTACCACCTGGACACTTGATTTACTATTTGCTGTTTCACCTTGCTGAACGGCCCCCTTCCTGTGTGACTGTCACCTGAGAGAGAGGAGATACACTCAGTAACGGGGCCTGCAGTGTGGACGGTCAATGGTCACAGCCATCTCCCCCCCCCCCCCCCCCCTTCCCCCCCCTCACGAGCAGGAGGAGGCATCATGTGGGGGGAGGGGCACCAATGTCCCCGCTGAACTGCCTACTGGGCTTCCTGGCTCTCTAGGGTTTCTAGACCACCTGCCCCCAACGTGTAGGGAGGGGGTAGGAGGCTGGTACACTGCCCACGGGAAGGCTGGCCGCCCCGGGGCAGGATGGTCACCCTGACAGGAGGGTCAACCTGGCTGGACGGTCACCCCAACAGGACAGTCACCCTGGTTGGAGGGTCACCCTGGTAGGAGGGTCACCCCGGCAGGAGGGTCACCCTGACAGGACAGTCACCCCGGCGGGAGGGCCTGGGTCTGGGTGCTGGGTGGCCACAGAGCATCGGGGGCCCCGAGGCGGGTCTCTGGTCCTGGCTCTGCTGCTCTGGGGGAGCCTGTGGGGCACGGTGCCCCCTCCACGGCTGCTCTGGTTCCTTCAGGACGCCGTCTGTAAACTCAGCAAGCGCAGATCTGAGCCGAACCCCCTCCAGGCTCGGGGACCTTCCCCTGGGTGTGTGTCCTGCTCTTTCCTCGGTGATTTTCTTTCTCCTCTTTTCTCTCTTTTCCTACCTTCGCAGATCCCTGTGAGCTCCGTAGGAAGCGTCTCGAATTCTTTCTCTGTTTTTTTAAATTATCTTCTTTTCTCATGTTTATAATTTAAGAGAGATTTCCTCAACTTTATATTCTGACCTTGTAACTGAACTTTTTATTTCACTTGTCTTTGTTTTAAAAAGATCTTTCTTGTTCTCTTAATTTTTCTTGGATTAGGAATATAATAATTTGTTACATTCTGTTTATTCTCCTTTTCTGATGACAAAATTAAAAAAAAATTCTCCTCTTTCCAGAAATGCCTGTTTTCTCTGTGCTTTTCTTTCTCTTTTTGCAGTTTCTCTCGCTTTCTGTTACGTTGCTTAGCGCTTTCCTTAACCAGTTGGTCGTCCTTGGCTGTTCATTCCCATGGCCCCAGTATTGCCAGTTGAGGCCTGTCTTTGGGGCCTGCGGATGTCCGTCTGGAGGTCGCAGGGGTTGCACACGGGCTGACGCGGTGACTACAGCAGGTTGGGAGCAAGAGGCGGAGGGCCCCACGCCCCCCCTCCATTCCTGCTTCCCATGCACCTGGGACCCCGTCCCTTCTGCTGGGGCGAGGGGCGCACGAGGCCGGGCTCCTGGAGCCCCTCTCCTTACAGAGATTTCCACCTGGTGCGATTTGGGAGCCCGCCCCGAATCGCGCCGCGGGGTCCGTGGGGCCCGCGGGCCGCGTGCTCACTTCTGGTTCCCACCTTCCTGGGTCTGTGCACCTGCGTCCGCCGCCTCCACGGCTCCCGCTACTTGGTGCGAGTGAAGCCCTCTTCGCTTTCTGCGTTTCCGCTGTTTTTGTTTCCTGGGTTTGTAAAATGAGAGCAGGTCGTTTCAGCAGAGTTTTGAGATGGTGGAGTGACCGGGATTTTCCCTGGAGGCGGTTGCTGAAATCGAGTGCAGGGAGGACATCTGTCCGTCCGTCTGTACGGAGTGTGCTCTTCTCTTCTCTTCCTTTCTGTGGGTCACAATGGCAGGGAGCCCGGCCACTCTTCCTCCTCAGCGAGGAATCTGGTGTGATGAGACCCCAGACGAGGCCACGGGTGAGGAGGCCACAGGAGGACACCCGGCCCAGGGGACGGAGGCAAACGCTGAGTGGGTGCCCAAGAGACCGCGGCCCCCAGCCCCTCACGGGGACAGAAGGAGCCCCCGAGAGGAGGCTCGGAGTGTCCCGATGGTGCAACAGCAAGACGGGAGCCGGGATCTGACGGCCACAAGCTGCCACTCGGAGAGACACAGCCCCTGTCCCCTTGTCACCTTGTCACCTTGTCCCCTTGCTGAGCCCATTGGGTTTTGTGCTGCGGAAGCTCATCCGAACAGGCAGTGAGGACGCCGTTGTCTTTCTGTCTGTCCTTCTGCTCACTCTCAGGAAGCTCAGAGCGAAATCCAGCAGAGTTATTACCGTGGGTCAGCGGTTACCTCAGAAAGATATGTTGATGTCCCAGCTTCCAGAACCTGTGAGCAGGACCCTATCCGGACCTTCGCCGATGCGATCAGGCTGAGACAACGGTATGCCGGCCAGTGACAGGTGTCCCCTAGAAGAGGGACATGCCCTGTGCCCGTGGTGCTGGAGCGGCCGGGAGGACACCCCGGAGCCTTTGGAGGAAGCCCTGCCCGCATCTTGGTGTTGGACCCCTGGCCTCCAGGGCACGAGAGAACACACGCGTGCGGCCTCGGGAGCGTGTCAGGGCGGCTGTGTGCGCGAGCTTCTTCTGTGTTCCCACCCCTTTCTGTTCCGTGGATGGGAGCTTTCCCGAGTGGGACACTGCAGGGGGCAGGCCGGCACTCCGGCGACATGGGGACGCACCTCGGGAAGGGCCGGTGGCCTCAGTCCAGGGAGGGGGCTGTGCGCGTCCTACCCCTGCTGAGCCCGCACTGGCTCGGCCTGTGCTCTGCTCGCAGCACCGGAGGAGGGACGGCGGGAAGGTACCACTGCAGCAACTGTAGACGAGAACCCCAGGGCGGCTCCAGGGTGTCCCCACAAGGGGCTGCACGTGGGTCCGCATGTAAACTCAAATCGTCCGAACCAGTCACACAACCAACAGAGGCAGGGACCCTGCCGGGAACTGCACTGACAGCTCCCAGCCCCACAGGTCGGTGGCCACAGGCCCGGGTGCCTGTCCCCAGGGTCCTGGAGGGCTGGTCCTCCTCCTGGGCAGCTGCCAGGAAGCTGTGGGGAGGGACACAAGGGGTGTCAGTGGCTCCCGGGAGGGAGCAGGACCCCCCCCGCCCCTGCCGGCTGGGAGCCCCGAGTGCTGGGTGTCCATGGGGCTAGCCCAAGCCGGGCAGGGAGGGCTGAGGCCAGGGGTGGTGGGTCCCAGAGACCCCAGGACACAGGGATTTCAAGGGACAGAGAGGACAGATGTCTTTGAGCACCGGTGGCCACTGTCAGGTGGTCCCAGTGCCTCCACCGAGGACGGAGCGTGTGGGCCGCTGGAGGCAGCTGGTGGGGCGCAGGGGCCACGAGCAAGGACACCTCGCCCCAGGCGCAAGAAGTGTGCCCTTGGAGAAAGCAGGGGGTGGAGGCAGGACCCCAGGTTACGTGCTTGCCTCGCGGGAAGGAAGCACAGACACGAGCACAGTCCTAGAAGACACACAGGCTTGTAGAACTGTGCAACACAATCACATTCACAAAACTGCTGTATCCCCAAAACCTGCGATTTGCTTACGGGTCGAGGGTCGTGTCGCGCTGGTCAGAAGTGGCTGGAGACAAGAGGGTCCGCGGGGCCGGCTGAGCGGCGACCTCTGACCTAGAGCTCCCAGGTCTTTGTGCCGTTTGGTTTTGTGCTGTTCTGTGTTGGTGTTTTAATTCAGATTCACTCCCATCCTGGGACTTTAAAGCTTTTAAGAGTTCCGTTTCTTCATCTGTTTATTGGAGATAAAAGCGAGCTCGTTTGCGTTATCGGGTTTTGGCTTGCACGTTGGCTTTCCCTACTCAATCCTAACAGGCTGCGTTTCTTGAGGCAGAGACGGTAGAAGAGATTTGTTTCTCTAAAGACCCTGGCACCGTGGCCCCGACGATATGCTGGTGGGGGCCGAGCTCTCAGGGGGACCCTGGAGTCCCTGCCCCCGTGCCTGGGCCCCTGTCGACCCCTCCCTGGGTGAGCGGTGCTTGCAGCAGGTGGCTGCTCCTGTGACCATCAGTCTGGACACGGGGGTGGGGGAGGTGGGGGGGTGGGGAGGGTGGGGGAGGGGCCTCAGTCCCGGAGCCTCAAGGAACGGGATTCTGCCAAGACCCCAAGTGAGTCCGAGGCGGACAGTGAGCTCCAGGTGGGGGCGCAGACCTTGATACCTTGATTTCAGCTCGGTGAGGGCCCAGCAGGGGCTCCCGCGGCCGGGCAGGTGTCCCGCGGGCAGGAGCAGAGCCGGGAGCTGGCTTTACGGCCCGGGCTGCGGTATCTGTGGAACCGGCTGCTGGTCAGGCCGCCTGGAAGGGAAGTGAGCCTCCAGCAGCCGTCGAGTGCGGACTGGGCCCGGGGGCAGAAAGATGTGGTGCGGGTGTGACGTGGGTCCAGGAGGGAGGGCCGAGCACCCCACCCACCCCCCCAGCAAACACTGCACGTCTCCCATCCTCTTCAGGCCGAGGAGGCCACAGGCGTGACCTCTCCCTTCTGGCTCTTCACGAGGCCTGTGGGGCTCGTGGTTCCGGGTAGGTGCTGGGCCCACGTTTCTCCCTCTCAACTGCTTCCCGTCAGACACAAAATGTGGAGATTAAAATACAGGAGTCAGACGACAGGGTGCTTTCAGGGGACAGAGGTCAGCACGGGGTCGTGCAGAGGGGACCAGTCCCACAGGGTGCGTCCGGACCCAGGCCCTGGCGTCCCACTGCTCAGGGCCCTGAACTCAGATCTCCCGTGCGGTTAGGGGACCGGCCAGGCCACCTGTGCGGGGGGTTCATCGTGCGCCCCAGTTGGGTCCTGCCCGCTGCTTCGGGGTGTGTGCAGGAGGAGGCTGTGTGGGCGGCTCTTGCCAAGGGCACGGGGCCCACGGCCCCGCGTGTGTCTCTGCAGGGGAGAGCTGTTTCCTCAGCGCGGCCTCACGGTACCCCTCTTGCCGGGGAGCGCCGGCCCCGCGAAGGACAGGTGCCCTGCAGGGTGGACGCTGCCTCCCGGCCTCCTCGGCCAACAGAGCAAATCCAAGGCCTCGAGCAGAACAGGGCGTGGAGGCATCTTTCCGCAGATGACGCCACCGGGTGAGACGGCCCCATGGTGGCCAGGGGGGCGTGGGGGCACGGCTGCCTTCCTGGACGCGGGCGGGGGTCTGGCGGATCCCCGTCCCGCCTGGCAGGGCACCTCCTCTTTCCAGAGAGCGG
This sequence comes from Panthera uncia, assembly GCF_023721935.1. Classification (NCBI taxonomy): domain Eukaryota; kingdom Metazoa; phylum Chordata; class Mammalia; order Carnivora; family Felidae; genus Panthera; species Panthera uncia. The sequence continues at coordinate 6,186 of NW_026058887.1, read as the reverse complement.
CCACCTCAGCCCCTCCTTCCCTCCTCCCCTGGGACAGAAACCTGCAAGTTAGGGGACCTCTCTTCTCGTGCTGTAAAGAAAAGCCTTCAGTAAGCTTTTGTGACCCCGAAAACCCCGGCCACGGCCTCCCCGTTTCCTCCTGCGGCAGCAGCGGGGGGAGGGAACTCAGACAAGTGTCCTTGTGACAAGGGTGAGGGCCAGGGGGCCGGGCAGAGTCCAGAGGGAGCATTCCAGAAGCGACGGGGCCCCCGGCTTCCTCCACACCTTGGATCACAGTTACTAGACCCGTGAGTTTTCATTCCTCCAAGCGGTGGAAAGCGGTGGAAGTTGGATTTGTCATCGAGGAACCTCCTTGCGGGTCCTCTGTGCACACATGTGGTCTTGGAGGCAGGGGCGAGCTCTCAGCCGTGAGATGACTCACCGCACAGGCTGCCACCTCCGGGTTGGGCACGGGCAGGGCCGTGCCAGCTGCTGACTCCCCCGAGGCGGGAGAGGTCTGCCCCGCTCTGCCTCCCCCGCGCCTCACGAGGAGCAGGTGTCTCGCCTATGAGGTGCAAAGGAAGCTGAGCTGGCCAGGTGGCCGCAGTGCTGTTCCCAACGCCTGCCAGGGTTTCCGCACTACAGGTGTCCCGGGCCTGTCCTGCAGGTATACACGACGGTCCCCGCGTGATGCCCCGGGCAGGACCTTCTCCTTCCCGGCAGCGTGCCCGCCGGAGAGTGCCTTCCCTCCTCGGTGTTGGTTGTCTGACCTCTGAATCTCAGGGTGCTGTGGCTCAGTGATACGTACGTTTGTAAAAAATTTAGGGCTTCTCAATACCCCATGGAAGCCGGATAAGGATAGAGCTTTCCTCCTCTTGGGCTCCTAGACTCCATCCCCCAGCGTCCCTTGGGGACACTCCATCTCCCAGCGTCCCTTGCATCTAGTGATGCTATGGCCTGGGTCTCCCTATGGGATGGATGTGGGGGAGGAGCTGGGTCCTCCTCCAGATCGTTGCGGGAGGTGACTGAGTACAAGGTAACTCCAGTAGGAAGCACTCAGCAGGGGGACTGATTTTTAATGCAATTCTCTCGGGAAATGCCAAGCAAAGTGAAATTCTGAAGAAAGCCAGCTCCCTGTGTGGGATGGACTAGAAGGAAGCTGAAAATAAAATAAATCAGGTTGTCGGATCCAAGTGGGAAAGTTTAAGAGGGTCTAGGGTGTGATCTTTTTGAAAGAAAGTTCATTTTGGTCAAGCCCAGTGAAAGATACGACTTAGTTCCAAGGTTGCGTATTTTGTTTCCAGGGTTTGAATTAGTGACTTTAATTCTGTAGACTCTTCCACTGTTCCTTGAACTGCAGTAAGGTGGAGGGGATACACACAGAGAAGCAGTTTCAACAGCTAGGGACACCCACCTACACCCCCCCCCCGCCCCCGGCCTCCTGCACCTGTGCCCCAGGATGCACAGTGGCCTCCCCAGGCAGCGGGGCCCCCGGCAGAGCTCTCTCCCTGTGGCCTGCTTTTCCACCTCATGCCCCTCACCCCCAGACCATGCTGGAACCTCTTGCCTCGGGACCCGTCACACCTGGAAAGCGTTCCTGTCTCGGAGGAGGCCAGGCTGCTCGGTGCACCCAGTGAGCCCCCCGCTGCCTCCTATTTTCACCAGAGCTCTGACCACCTCAGAAAACGTATTCTGTCGCTCACGGAGGCGGGAGACCGTTTCCTAAATGCTGGTATGCGGGGACAAGTGAGGTGCCCTGGATACGTGGAAGGGGGAAGAAGCCGTTGCAACGGAGCAGGGCAGACCCTGCAGTTACCGGGGAACGGGACACACAGGGCACCCTGCGTGGACAGGGGAGTCCGGCCTGTTTCACCACCTGGATACAGATGCTCAGGGTGAAGGCGAGCCACACAGCTTGGAGGAGGGGCCCCGGAATGCAGGAGGCAGGCTGCCTGGGTTCGAGTCCTGCCCCGTCACTTAGACACACAAGTACTTAACTCCTGTGGCCTGAGTTCTTGGTCTACAGACCAGGAATGTTTACAAACCGGGCACGTTATGGGGCCTAATTCCATGGGTTCTTATGAAGATGACGAGGGTTAACATCACAAGGTGTTTCGAACTCTGCTTGGCGCACGACGAGCCCGACATCATGTTGAAGGACGAGGAGGCCTTCGTAGGGCAGGTGGGGAAGTGGAGGAAAGAGCGCTGTAGGCAACGGGAAGGCGCTCAGATGCGGAGGGAATGGCACTCAGCAAGGCTGGCAGGGAGGGAGCGAGGTCCCCGGTGGGGGAAGCCCAGGCGCCAGGTCGGGGGACGGCGGGTGCCGGCTGGGAATTGTGTCGCTACCGCTGGGTCAGCCGGCTCCTCCCGGCCTCCCCGCCCTTCCCTGCCCGCCGGCACCCCGCTCCCAGTCACCCCCGGGGCCCATGCCCGGGCTGCGCCAGGCTGCTGCCTGCTTTCCCCTCCCGCACCCTGCTGGCTGCCGGGACAGGGCGTGCCGCCCCTTCGGGGCCCCCCTGGGCCGCCGTCCGCTGCCCACCCACCCCTCCTCCTCCTCCTCCTGCCCCACTTGCCCCGTCGTCGTCCTGGCCGGGCTCCCACCTCCCGCAGCCGGCCTGGGTCCTCAGTGTCTTACTGTCTCCCCCATTTTCCCCTTCTGGTAACACGTGGATTCTCTCTTCCCGAGGCCGTGCCTCGATCCTGGGCCCTTGGGAGATACGTGTCTCCCTCCTGAATGTCTTCTACCAGTGGCCACATCCTCACTCCCCACCCTGACACCTGCCCTCTGCCCTCTGCCCTCTCTCAGGCTGGCTTTGGTCCCAGCTGTCCCCATCCGGGTTTTCTGGAACCCTCTCCACAGCCCCCTGGGAGGTGCGTGTGGCCACTGCCTCAGGTGACAGTGCTCGTTTGGCTCACGGCTGGCCTTTGAAGTGACGACGGGGAGAGCCGTCCGTCCCGGATGCTCCAGAAGCATCTCCAGATCACGAGGGCCTGTGCCGCATGGTCAGAAGACAGCGACTTCGGCTTCCCGTACTGCTGGAGGGTTCGCAGTATGTCCGGATAGAAATGTGTCTGATTTACATGGGAAAGTATCTGGGTTTTCATTCTAAACACTGCTGTTTTAGGAAGACTCGGCCAATCCTGAAGAAAAATAAGACATTTCCTATGCCCTTTACAAGAGCTCTGCTGGGGACACGGGCTGGAGCCCCCCACCCTCCCTCACAGGGTGGAGAGTTTGCCTCCCAGACTTGAATGAACGAAACGGTTTCGCGGCAAGCGGGGACTGTGACGTGCAGAGCCCCTGGGGCTCTGACCGTCCCTGTCCCGGAGTGTCCGCGGGCTGTGACCTCCCAGAGGAGGAAACTGGGGAGAGCGGCTGGAGGCCACAGACGCGTGTTCCCGCTCGCCCGGTGCTTATGTCCCGGCACCGTTAGACGTGATCTCTTGTCACCTACAAAGGCTGCCACACTTTGGAGGAAAAGAGGGATAATGGGAACTTTGTGTTTTCCCAGCACAGGGGGTGTATCAGGAACCCCACATCTCAATGCGCCAAGGCCGTCTTTCTGGAGACTCCTCCTCGCTAAGGCCTTAAAGGTTTGGGGTGACGGCTGGCCTGTCACCCCATGAGGCCGGGGCCACAGCCTCCAAAGGCTGAGCCTTCAGACACTCTGCTCAGCTAACGTCCGCACGCTTTTCCAATTCTCACCCGGGAACTGTCCAATTCTCGCACCTTCTGGGAATCGCATTTTGCCTACTCGATAAAATAAATGAGCACTTGTTCAGCAGATAAAAACTGCAGGTCAACAGACAATAGGGTGTGATTCAGCCTTAAAAAGGAAGGACATCATGACAGCTGCTACACACGGTGAATCTTGAGGACGCTGTGCTCAGTGAAATCGGCCAGACCTAGAAGGACAAATACCGGCTGATTCCACTCATCATACGTCCCTGGAGTCGTCTGATCGTGGAGGCGGAGGGTGGACGGTGGGCGCTGGGGCTGGGGGAGGGGGTCAGCGTCGGTGTTACTGGCGACAGAGCTGCGGTTTGGGAACACGAGAAGCTTCTGGAGATGGTGGGACGGTTGCACAAGAACCTGAGTGGCCTTTCTGCCACTGAGCTGTGCACCTGAAGGTAGTTACGATGGTGAGACGTGCGTTTTACCACAACGTACACACAGCAGTTCAGCTCTGCGCTCGGTTCTGTTCGTCCCCTTTACCCGCGTGCCGCCACCCTGTTCCTGCACAGATGCCGAGGGCCTGCAAAGGCATCTTAAGTGCCTGGCACCTGTGGGGGCGGAGCGGCGCCGACAGGCACGCCGACACCCCCTTCCTCCTCGGGGACGACTGAGACGCCAGCTCACGGCGCGAGGATTCGGCCGCTGTGGGAGCGCGAAAGGCAGGGCCCCTGACTCAGCGCCCTGACACGTCCCCCCTCCCAGGTCCTCTGGAGGCAGGGTCATGGTGGCCAGCGCCATAGTCTCAGCCTCGTGCAGCAGGGCTGGTGGCCCTCAGGCTGGGTGGGCGTCATGGGTCACATCCGGGACCCTCTGTGGCTCCTGCGGAGACCTGGGCAAATGGGCAAAAGGGGGCGCCTTGGGGTCACTGTCTGCCCTGGGTCCCAGCGGACCTCGGCGAAGACCCTGGTCCCAGTAGCGGGAGTGGGGTCTGTCTGTGCACGGAGGCAGAACGGACGCCATGTGGGCCCCGAGCATGTGAACGCCTGCGGGCTGCGGGGGCCCCTCCGATCGAGGCCAGCCTCTCCCAGGAGACACCAGGCCGCTGGCCTCGGGCCGTAGGCTGAGAGATTCGGTCAGGGAGAGCCATTTGTGTTTCCTCTCTGTCCCCTGACCCTGTGTGAGTTCCTATCACGGCAGGATTCTCTTTCACAGTGAAAACGTAACCTTCCCTTCAAGGGGCATCGAAAGGCTCCCATCCACACATTCCTGCACATGCCGTGACCCCTTCCTGTTTGCATGGAGGCCTCTGTTCATTCTGGCCTGGACACGGCTTACCGCATTTCCCCTGGCGTCCTCCAGCCTGCTTTGCAAGAAGCTGGGGACACGTGGCCCGACCGATTCCACTGCCTCTGCGATCTGTCTACACCACCCACTCCGACTCGTCCCCGCAGGGCCCACCGAGTGCCATTCGACTCAACAGAATAGGCCTCTTTTGCTAAGACAACCTAACTGCACATATTTCTTTTAAAATGAAGCGAGTAAAACTTAACGGGCTGATTGGCTGTTCTGGAAATGTCCTGATCCCCTTTTGGCCCGGGCATGCAACATGAGGTCCCTGTGCTAAAAACCATCCCCCTTCCCGGAGTGAAGGGCCTGCCTGCAGTCTCTAGGCCAAACGAACAAACCTACAGATGCGCGTGTGTGTGCAGTTACAGCGTGCGTCTTACTGTGGATCCCGATCCAGAACTTTGGTAAACACCTGTCCTGATACAGAGATGGGAATGAGGCGAACGTCTCAAAACACACTCCAGGGTTTTCCTCTTTTTGCCTCAGGAGATCATGAGTTGGTGGCACCTTTGCACCTTTCCTTTCTAAACGAGCCTCGCATCGTGCCGGCCGTGACCCGGGACGGGCGGCCACTCACCTCCGGTGTGTGAGGAAGCTGCCGCTGACGTGGCCCGACCCGTCACATCCTGGCGTGGGACACGACATGCCCTCCGTCTTGACCGACTTCCAGGAGAACTGGGAGCCATTGAGGTATCCGTCCTTCTGTCTCTTGGCGGCCAAGGGACATCCTGACGCACTGCGGTGGGAGGCGTACTTCCCGGTTATGTGGCCCTGGCCGTCACACCCAGGAACGGGACATCTGGGGAGCAGAAGACACGCACGTGATGGCCTTGCCACCATATGCCTGGTGGCCTCCACAACGAGGTCGGAAGAACCTGGCTTGAGGAAAAACCCATCAGGCTCTGCTCCCGCAAAGGAAAAGGACAGAGAAAAAGGCCCTGGAAGTGCCACCTAGTGGAGAGCCGAGGTAATTCCTCGCGTGGAAACGCCTGGTCAGCCGCTGACCCCAGGAAGGCGGTTTTGGGGAGAATGTCTGCGTTGGGGAGGAATGTTGGGTGTCGCAAGTGAGATGCAGGCAGCTGTTGAAAAGACCCCCTTTTGGGCAGAATCACGGCTCTTTCGGTGGAGGAATGCAAGGCCACCGGTGGAGAAATTGCAGGATTGGGTTTTAAAGGCGATTGTAT
>NW_026058886.1:0-13731 GCF_023721935.1 Panthera uncia | reverse complement strand
ATAAAAAACGTTGGGAAAAAAAAAAAAAAAAAAAAAAAAAAAAAACCCTTTACCTATAACATCAAATGTGTGGCCTCTTGGCAAACTTCCCATCTGCCCCCTGACGTTGCTAACACTCTGTCCCCTCCGGATGCATGTACAGAACCGGGAATCTGGCCCCTGTGTCTGTCTGACGACCTCCTTCCCAGGCGGCTCCCCTCCCTCCTTCTCTTTCTCACTAGGTAAGCGTTGAGGACAATTGCATCCTGACACGTTCTGTGGCCCCGAGCCTGGGCCTCCCCACCCCTGCCCCTCGGGGGCTCACTCTTACCCGCCACCGTCCGGAGGGACCGACACTGGGGGCCCCCGCACTCGTGGTTCCCCTGGCACTTTGTGTGCGGATGAAATGAAAACTGTACGTCCAACATCACATATATATTGCATCACGTATGTATAATGTATTTCACCCATAATTCAGGGCCAGACGGACCCTGTTCACAGCCTAGCGATGCTGTGAGGGCTTTACCTGTATCCGTGTCCATCCAACACCCGGTGACAGCGTGGCTTACGTGGTTATTAGCAATACCGTGTAATGTCAGTGTTCATGGCGGAGGCTTCCTAAGTGTCTTCACAGACTTCTCTCACACGTTTTCTGATGGGGATTAGCACTGTTTGGGGGAAGACGTATCCTTGTGCGTCACATATTTTCACGGTCCTGCGTGGTTCACGCCGACGTCCAAGCGGTCTTTGGTCCGCTGTCTGTGAGACGTTGGTATTCGGCGTCATGCAGAGTATTCGTGAGGAATCGCCACACCTGCTGCTCTTCCTGGGACCTTCCCTCCGTGAGCCGTGTTTGCTGATGGTGTTTCCAGATTTTTAGGGCGTGAGCTCCCAGGGAAAATGCCTCTGGGCCCCCGATGGCATGGCGGGTGGGGGACAGGAGGGCACTGGAGGGTCCCTGGGTTTAGTCATCTGGGGGGGGCTCCGTGCTCCTGCCGGGGACGAGCCTCACGTGTGTTTGCTCCCCACTGTCTGTCACCACGGTGGCCCGCGACCGTCCCTTCACGGAGCCAGGCCCTCAGCTTGGGTCCTGCCTGTTGAGCCCACTGTGGACGGACCACCGCCCTCCGGCTTCTCCAGAGCAGTGTCCCAGCGGCCGCCTCCACTGTCCTTTCGGGGCTCCGCGTCCGATGTCGGCAAGTGCGGTTCGTCCTGCCCGTGTCCGCGTCTGCCCCGCTGCTAGAAAGCGGGCCCGGCCGGTCACCAGCCCCCGGCTCTCGCATCCCGGTGTCCTCTCCTGTCGCCGCTCAGCGGGGCTGCTCAGAGGCCAGCTTGTTGCCGGCTGAGTCTGGCGGCTCCTGGAAGCCGCTAGCACCAGTGTGGTGCCCGCTGGGTATCTCCCCACCCGAGTCCCCCTGCCCTGACGATGGGGTGGTGGGAACTAAGCCACGCGGCAGTGCGTGGGCGCAAAGCAGCGAAGGGGAGGTGTCAGCAGAGTAGACCCACCGGGCATCTCCGGGGGTGCCTAGGACGCTGCTCCCAGACCCGAACGTGCAGCGGAAGGAACACGTCCAAATTTGGACTCCTCGCCCACACTGCTTTCATGTTCCGAGGCTTCTCCTGGTTTTCAGTGACACGAAGGGCCAGCTGGGGATGGCAGGCCACTGCCCTCAAGCCGGGAAACTGAACCGGGACTCAGACAGCACCGCAGAGTCATCTGTTTTGCTCAGGCCCACCCACCCGCGCACGGGGACCGCATGACCTCGTGGGTCAAATTTGGAAGTGTCCCGTGGCACTGAGCCGGGTGCGGGGCGGGTCCGTGGATCTGGTGGCAGCTCACGCTGGCCTCACTTTGTGGCGTGTTGACTCCTGGGGGCCCGGATGGCTGAGGATTCAGGGGAATGTCCCACGCCCGCTGCCTGCAGGGAGCGGACCTGGGGGTCTCGGTGTGGCTCCCACGGGGGCCCAGTGGGCCATCATGGGAACGCTTCTAATTACAACTGCATCACTCTGAGTGGGGGTTTGGAAAGTCACAGAGTCTTAGTTCTGGCCGCTGTGGGCATCACTTAACTTGTTGCCCACCCAGCTTGCCGCCTCCCCCCCCTCCCCCAGCTCCCCCAGATGTCAGGCACAGGGACAGCACCAGGAAGCCCAGGGTGGGTCCAGGCAAGCGCTTCAGAGGGAGGCGGGACATTCGGTCAGAACATCGGCCCCAAACGGACTTCCTTCAGGAGAATCTTACAGCTGAAAATAGCTAAATTAAGGGAAAGGCTCCAGAAGATACGGCTGAAAAGACACGGGGGCAGTGAGGGTGGTTCGTGGGAGGAGGAGAATAAGAGCCTTGTGGGCAGGTGGGGTGTGCTGCCCAGAGGCCCAGAGAGTGGGGGCGGGGGGCCGAGCATTTAGGGACAGAGGACTCTCGGGGACCCGCACGAGGGGGTGTCTGTGGCTCAGAACTCGGCCCGGAGGCACACACCCAGATGCAACTGGCCTCTTTCCAGCCAAGTTTTACCACCTGGACACTTGATTTACTATTTGCTGTTTCACCTTGCTGAACGGCCCCCTTCCTGTGTGACTGTCACCTGAGAGAGAGGAGATACACTCAGTAACGGGGCCTGCAGTGTGGACGGTCAATGGTCACAGCCATCTCCCCCCCCCCCCCCCCCCTTCCCCCCCCTCACGAGCAGGAGGAGGCATCATGTGGGGGGAGGGGCACCAATGTCCCCGCTGAACTGCCTACTGGGCTTCCTGGCTCTCTAGGGTTTCTAGACCACCTGCCCCCAACGTGTAGGGAGGGGGTAGGAGGCTGGTACACTGCCCACGGGAAGGCTGGCCGCCCCGGGGCAGGATGGTCACCCTGACAGGAGGGTCAACCTGGCTGGACGGTCACCCCAACAGGACAGTCACCCTGGTTGGAGGGTCACCCTGGTAGGAGGGTCACCCCGGCAGGAGGGTCACCCTGACAGGACAGTCACCCCGGCGGGAGGGCCTGGGTCTGGGTGCTGGGTGGCCACAGAGCATCGGGGGCCCCGAGGCGGGTCTCTGGTCCTGGCTCTGCTGCTCTGGGGGAGCCTGTGGGGCACGGTGCCCCCTCCACGGCTGCTCTGGTTCCTTCAGGACGCCGTCTGTAAACTCAGCAAGCGCAGATCTGAGCCGAACCCCCTCCAGGCTCGGGGACCTTCCCCTGGGTGTGTGTCCTGCTCTTTCCTCGGTGATTTTCTTTCTCCTCTTTTCTCTCTTTTCCTACCTTCGCAGATCCCTGTGAGCTCCGTAGGAAGCGTCTCGAATTCTTTCTCTGTTTTTTTAAATTATCTTCTTTTCTCATGTTTATAATTTAAGAGAGATTTCCTCAACTTTATATTCTGACCTTGTAACTGAACTTTTTATTTCACTTGTCTTTGTTTTAAAAAGATCTTTCTTGTTCTCTTAATTTTTCTTGGATTAGGAATATAATAATTTGTTACATTCTGTTTATTCTCCTTTTCTGATGACAAAATTAAAAAAAAATTCTCCTCTTTCCAGAAATGCCTGTTTTCTCTGTGCTTTTCTTTCTCTTTTTGCAGTTTCTCTCGCTTTCTGTTACGTTGCTTAGCGCTTTCCTTAACCAGTTGGTCGTCCTTGGCTGTTCATTCCCATGGCCCCAGTATTGCCAGTTGAGGCCTGTCTTTGGGGCCTGCGGATGTCCGTCTGGAGGTCGCAGGGGTTGCACACGGGCTGACGCGGTGACTACAGCAGGTTGGGAGCAAGAGGCGGAGGGCCCCACGCCCCCCCTCCATTCCTGCTTCCCATGCACCTGGGACCCCGTCCCTTCTGCTGGGGCGAGGGGCGCACGAGGCCGGGCTCCTGGAGCCCCTCTCCTTACAGAGATTTCCACCTGGTGCGATTTGGGAGCCCGCCCCGAATCGCGCCGCGGGGTCCGTGGGGCCCGCGGGCCGCGTGCTCACTTCTGGTTCCCACCTTCCTGGGTCTGTGCACCTGCGTCCGCCGCCTCCACGGCTCCCGCTACTTGGTGCGAGTGAAGCCCTCTTCGCTTTCTGCGTTTCCGCTGTTTTTGTTTCCTGGGTTTGTAAAATGAGAGCAGGTCGTTTCAGCAGAGTTTTGAGATGGTGGAGTGACCGGGATTTTCCCTGGAGGCGGTTGCTGAAATCGAGTGCAGGGAGGACATCTGTCCGTCCGTCTGTACGGAGTGTGCTCTTCTCTTCTCTTCCTTTCTGTGGGTCACAATGGCAGGGAGCCCGGCCACTCTTCCTCCTCAGCGAGGAATCTGGTGTGATGAGACCCCAGACGAGGCCACGGGTGAGGAGGCCACAGGAGGACACCCGGCCCAGGGGACGGAGGCAAACGCTGAGTGGGTGCCCAAGAGACCGCGGCCCCCAGCCCCTCACGGGGACAGAAGGAGCCCCCGAGAGGAGGCTCGGAGTGTCCCGATGGTGCAACAGCAAGACGGGAGCCGGGATCTGACGGCCACAAGCTGCCACTCGGAGAGACACAGCCCCTGTCCCCTTGTCACCTTGTCACCTTGTCCCCTTGCTGAGCCCATTGGGTTTTGTGCTGCGGAAGCTCATCCGAACAGGCAGTGAGGACGCCGTTGTCTTTCTGTCTGTCCTTCTGCTCACTCTCAGGAAGCTCAGAGCGAAATCCAGCAGAGTTATTACCGTGGGTCAGCGGTTACCTCAGAAAGATATGTTGATGTCCCAGCTTCCAGAACCTGTGAGCAGGACCCTATCCGGACCTTCGCCGATGCGATCAGGCTGAGACAACGGTATGCCGGCCAGTGACAGGTGTCCCCTAGAAGAGGGACATGCCCTGTGCCCGTGGTGCTGGAGCGGCCGGGAGGACACCCCGGAGCCTTTGGAGGAAGCCCTGCCCGCATCTTGGTGTTGGACCCCTGGCCTCCAGGGCACGAGAGAACACACGCGTGCGGCCTCGGGAGCGTGTCAGGGCGGCTGTGTGCGCGAGCTTCTTCTGTGTTCCCACCCCTTTCTGTTCCGTGGATGGGAGCTTTCCCGAGTGGGACACTGCAGGGGGCAGGCCGGCACTCCGGCGACATGGGGACGCACCTCGGGAAGGGCCGGTGGCCTCAGTCCAGGGAGGGGGCTGTGCGCGTCCTACCCCTGCTGAGCCCGCACTGGCTCGGCCTGTGCTCTGCTCGCAGCACCGGAGGAGGGACGGCGGGAAGGTACCACTGCAGCAACTGTAGACGAGAACCCCAGGGCGGCTCCAGGGTGTCCCCACAAGGGGCTGCACGTGGGTCCGCATGTAAACTCAAATCGTCCGAACCAGTCACACAACCAACAGAGGCAGGGACCCTGCCGGGAACTGCACTGACAGCTCCCAGCCCCACAGGTCGGTGGCCACAGGCCCGGGTGCCTGTCCCCAGGGTCCTGGAGGGCTGGTCCTCCTCCTGGGCAGCTGCCAGGAAGCTGTGGGGAGGGACACAAGGGGTGTCAGTGGCTCCCGGGAGGGAGCAGGACCCCCCCCGCCCCTGCCGGCTGGGAGCCCCGAGTGCTGGGTGTCCATGGGGCTAGCCCAAGCCGGGCAGGGAGGGCTGAGGCCAGGGGTGGTGGGTCCCAGAGACCCCAGGACACAGGGATTTCAAGGGACAGAGAGGACAGATGTCTTTGAGCACCGGTGGCCACTGTCAGGTGGTCCCAGTGCCTCCACCGAGGACGGAGCGTGTGGGCCGCTGGAGGCAGCTGGTGGGGCGCAGGGGCCACGAGCAAGGACACCTCGCCCCAGGCGCAAGAAGTGTGCCCTTGGAGAAAGCAGGGGGTGGAGGCAGGACCCCAGGTTACGTGCTTGCCTCGCGGGAAGGAAGCACAGACACGAGCACAGTCCTAGAAGACACACAGGCTTGTAGAACTGTGCAACACAATCACATTCACAAAACTGCTGTATCCCCAAAACCTGCGATTTGCTTACGGGTCGAGGGTCGTGTCGCGCTGGTCAGAAGTGGCTGGAGACAAGAGGGTCCGCGGGGCCGGCTGAGCGGCGACCTCTGACCTAGAGCTCCCAGGTCTTTGTGCCGTTTGGTTTTGTGCTGTTCTGTGTTGGTGTTTTAATTCAGATTCACTCCCATCCTGGGACTTTAAAGCTTTTAAGAGTTCCGTTTCTTCATCTGTTTATTGGAGATAAAAGCGAGCTCGTTTGCGTTATCGGGTTTTGGCTTGCACGTTGGCTTTCCCTACTCAATCCTAACAGGCTGCGTTTCTTGAGGCAGAGACGGTAGAAGAGATTTGTTTCTCTAAAGACCCTGGCACCGTGGCCCCGACGATATGCTGGTGGGGGCCGAGCTCTCAGGGGGACCCTGGAGTCCCTGCCCCCGTGCCTGGGCCCCTGTCGACCCCTCCCTGGGTGAGCGGTGCTTGCAGCAGGTGGCTGCTCCTGTGACCATCAGTCTGGACACGGGGGTGGGGGAGGTGGGGGGGTGGGGAGGGTGGGGGAGGGGCCTCAGTCCCGGAGCCTCAAGGAACGGGATTCTGCCAAGACCCCAAGTGAGTCCGAGGCGGACAGTGAGCTCCAGGTGGGGGCGCAGACCTTGATACCTTGATTTCAGCTCGGTGAGGGCCCAGCAGGGGCTCCCGCGGCCGGGCAGGTGTCCCGCGGGCAGGAGCAGAGCCGGGAGCTGGCTTTACGGCCCGGGCTGCGGTATCTGTGGAACCGGCTGCTGGTCAGGCCGCCTGGAAGGGAAGTGAGCCTCCAGCAGCCGTCGAGTGCGGACTGGGCCCGGGGGCAGAAAGATGTGGTGCGGGTGTGACGTGGGTCCAGGAGGGAGGGCCGAGCACCCCACCCACCCCCCCAGCAAACACTGCACGTCTCCCATCCTCTTCAGGCCGAGGAGGCCACAGGCGTGACCTCTCCCTTCTGGCTCTTCACGAGGCCTGTGGGGCTCGTGGTTCCGGGTAGGTGCTGGGCCCACGTTTCTCCCTCTCAACTGCTTCCCGTCAGACACAAAATGTGGAGATTAAAATACAGGAGTCAGACGACAGGGTGCTTTCAGGGGACAGAGGTCAGCACGGGGTCGTGCAGAGGGGACCAGTCCCACAGGGTGCGTCCGGACCCAGGCCCTGGCGTCCCACTGCTCAGGGCCCTGAACTCAGATCTCCCGTGCGGTTAGGGGACCGGCCAGGCCACCTGTGCGGGGGGTTCATCGTGCGCCCCAGTTGGGTCCTGCCCGCTGCTTCGGGGTGTGTGCAGGAGGAGGCTGTGTGGGCGGCTCTTGCCAAGGGCACGGGGCCCACGGCCCCGCGTGTGTCTCTGCAGGGGAGAGCTGTTTCCTCAGCGCGGCCTCACGGTACCCCTCTTGCCGGGGAGCGCCGGCCCCGCGAAGGACAGGTGCCCTGCAGGGTGGACGCTGCCTCCCGGCCTCCTCGGCCAACAGAGCAAATCCAAGGCCTCGAGCAGAACAGGGCGTGGAGGCATCTTTCCGCAGATGACGCCACCGGGTGAGACGGCCCCATGGTGGCCAGGGGGGCGTGGGGGCACGGCTGCCTTCCTGGACGCGGGCGGGGGTCTGGCGGATCCCCGTCCCGCCTGGCAGGGCACCTCCTCTTTCCAGAGAGCGGCCACCTCAGCCCCTCCTTCCCTCCTCCCCTGGGACAGAAACCTGCAAGTTAGGGGACCTCTCTTCTCGTGCTGTAAAGAAAAGCCTTCAGTAAGCTTTTGTGACCCCGAAAACCCCGGCCACGGCCTCCCCGTTTCCTCCTGCGGCAGCAGCGGGGGGGAGGGAACTCAGACAAGTGTCCTTGTGACAAGGGTGAGGGCCAGGGGGCCGGGCAGAGTCCAGAGGGAGCATTCCAGAAGCGACGGGGCCCCCGGCTTCCTCCACACCTTGGATCACAGTTACTAGACCCGTGAGTTTTCATTCCTCCAAGCGGTGGAAAGCGGTGGAAGTTGGATTTGTCATCGAGGAACCTCCTTGCGGGTCCTCTGTGCACACATGTGGTCTTGGAGGCAGGGGCGAGCTCTCAGCCGTGAGATGACTCACCGCACAGGCTGCCACCTCCGGGTTGGGCACGGGCAGGGCCGTGCCAGCTGCTGACTCCCCCGAGGCGGGAGAGGTCTGCCCCGCTCTGCCTCCCCCGCGCCTCACGAGGAGCAGGTGTCTCGCCTATGAGGTGCAAAGGAAGCTGAGCTGGCCAGGTGGCCGCAGTGCTGTTCCCAACGCCTGCCAGGGTTTCCGCACTACAGGTGTCCCGGGCCTGTCCTGCAGGTATACACGACGGTCCCCGCGTGATGCCCCGGGCAGGACCTTCTCCTTCCCGGCAGCGTGCCCGCCGGAGAGTGCCTTCCCTCCTCGGTGTTGGTTGTCTGACCTCTGAATCTCAGGGTGCTGTGGCTCAGTGATACGTACGTTTGTAAAAAATTTAGGGCTTCTCAATACCCCATGGAAGCCGGATAAGGATAGAGCTTTCCTCCTCTTGGGCTCCTAGACTCCATCCCCCAGCGTCCCTTGGGGACACTCCATCTCCCAGCGTCCCTTGCATCTAGTGATGCTATGGCCTGGGTCTCCCTATGGGATGGATGTGGGGGAGGAGCTGGGTCCTCCTCCAGATCGTTGCGGGAGGTGACTGAGTACAAGGTAACTCCAGTAGGAAGCACTCAGCAGGGGGACTGATTTTTAATGCAATTCTCTCGGGAAATGCCAAGCAAAGTGAAATTCTGAAGAAAGCCAGCTCCCTGTGTGGGATGGACTAGAAGGAAGCTGAAAATAAAATAAATCAGGTTGTCGGATCCAAGTGGGAAAGTTTAAGAGGGTCTAGGGTGTGATCTTTTTGAAAGAAAGTTCATTTTGGTCAAGCCCAGTGAAAGATACGACTTAGTTCCAAGGTTGCGTATTTTGTTTCCAGGGTTTGAATTAGTGACTTTAATTCTGTAGACTCTTCCACTGTTCCTTGAACTGCAGTAAGGTGGAGGGGATACACACAGAGAAGCAGTTTCAACAGCTAGGGACACCCACCTACACCCCCCCCCCGCCCCCGGCCTCCTGCACCTGTGCCCCAGGATGCACAGTGGCCTCCCCAGGCAGCGGGGCCCCCGGCAGAGCTCTCTCCCTGTGGCCTGCTTTTCCACCTCATGCCCCTCACCCCCAGACCATGCTGGAACCTCTTGCCTCGGGACCCGTCACACCTGGAAAGCGTTCCTGTCTCGGAGGAGGCCAGGCTGCTCGGTGCACCCAGTGAGCCCCCCGCTGCCTCCTATTTTCACCAGAGCTCTGACCACCTCAGAAAACGTATTCTGTCGCTCACGGAGGCGGGAGACCGTTTCCTAAATGCTGGTATGCGGGGACAAGTGAGGTGCCCTGGATACGTGGAAGGGGGAAGAAGCCGTTGCAACGGAGCAGGGCAGACCCTGCAGTTACCGGGGAACGGGACACACAGGGCACCCTGCGTGGACAGGGGAGTCCGGCCTGTTTCACCACCTGGATACAGATGCTCAGGGTGAAGGCGAGCCACACAGCTTGGAGGAGGGGCCCCGGAATGCAGGAGGCAGGCTGCCTGGGTTCGAGTCCTGCCCCGTCACTTAGACACACAAGTACTTAACTCCTGTGGCCTGAGTTCTTGGTCTACAGACCAGGAATGTTTACAAACCGGGCACGTTATGGGGCCTAATTCCATGGGTTCTTATGAAGATGACGAGGGTTAACATCACAAGGTGTTTCGAACTCTGCTTGGCGCACGACGAGCCCGACATCATGTTGAAGGACGAGGAGGCCTTCGTAGGGCAGGTGGGGAAGTGGAGGAAAGAGCGCTGTAGGCAACGGGAAGGCGCTCAGATGCGGAGGGAATGGCACTCAGCAAGGCTGGCAGGGAGGGAGCGAGGTCCCCGGTGGGGGAAGCCCAGGCGCCAGGTCGGGGGACGGCGGGTGCCGGCTGGGAATTGTGTCGCTACCGCTGGGTCAGCCGGCTCCTCCCGGCCTCCCCGCCCTTCCCTGCCCGCCGGCACCCCGCTCCCAGTCACCCCCGGGGCCCATGCCCGGGCTGCGCCAGGCTGCTGCCTGCTTTCCCCTCCCGCACCCTGCTGGCTGCCGGGACAGGGCGTGCCGCCCCTTCGGGGCCCCCCTGGGCCGCCGTCCGCTGCCCACCCACCCCTCCTCCTCCTCCTCCTGCCCCACTTGCCCCGTCGTCGTCCTGGCCGGGCTCCCACCTCCCGCAGCCGGCCTGGGTCCTCAGTGTCTTACTGTCTCCCCCATTTTCCCCTTCTGGTAACACGTGGATTCTCTCTTCCCGAGGCCGTGCCTCGATCCTGGGCCCTTGGGAGATACGTGTCTCCCTCCTGAATGTCTTCTACCAGTGGCCACATCCTCACTCCCCACCCTGACACCTGCCCTCTGCCCTCTGCCCTCTCTCAGGCTGGCTTTGGTCCCAGCTGTCCCCATCCGGGTTTTCTGGAACCCTCTCCACAGCCCCCTGGGAGGTGCGTGTGGCCACTGCCTCAGGTGACAGTGCTCGTTTGGCTCACGGCTGGCCTTTGAAGTGACGACGGGGAGAGCCGTCCGTCCCGGATGCTCCAGAAGCATCTCCAGATCACGAGGGCCTGTGCCGCATGGTCAGAAGACAGCGACTTCGGCTTCCCGTACTGCTGGAGGGTTCGCAGTATGTCCGGATAGAAATGTGTCTGATTTACATGGGAAAGTATCTGGGTTTTCATTCTAAACACTGCTGTTTTAGGAAGACTCGGCCAATCCTGAAGAAAAATAAGACATTTCCTATGCCCTTTACAAGAGCTCTGCTGGGGACACGGGCTGGAGCCCCCCACCCTCCCTCACAGGGTGGAGAGTTTGCCTCCCAGACTTGAATGAACGAAACGGTTTCGCGGCAAGCGGGGACTGTGACGTGCAGAGCCCCTGGGGCTCTGACCGTCCCTGTCCCGGAGTGTCCGCGGGCTGTGACCTCCCAGAGGAGGAAACTGGGGAGAGCGGCTGGAGGCCACAGACGCGTGTTCCCGCTCGCCCGGTGCTTATGTCCCGGCACCGTTAGACGTGATCTCTTGTCACCTACAAAGGCTGCCACACTTTGGAGGAAAAGAGGGATAATGGGAACTTTGTGTTTTCCCAGCACAGGGGGTGTATCAGGAACCCCACATCTCAATGCGCCAAGGCCGTCTTTCTGGAGACTCCTCCTCGCTAAGGCCTTAAAGGTTTGGGGTGACGGCTGGCCTGTCACCCCATGAGGCCGGGGCCACAGCCTCCAAAGGCTGAGCCTTCAGACACTCTGCTCAGCTAACGTCCGCACGCTTTTCCAATTCTCACCCGGGAACTGTCCAATTCTCGCACCTTCTGGGAATCGCATTTTGCCTACTCGATAAAATAAATGAGCACTTGTTCAGCAGATAAAAACTGCAGGTCAACAGACAATAGGGTGTGATTCAGCCTTAAAAAGGAAGGACATCATGACAGCTGCTACACACGGTGAATCTTGAGGACGCTGTGCTCAGTGAAATCGGCCAGACCTAGAAGGACAAATACCGGCTGATTCCACTCATCATACGTCCCTGGAGTCGTCTGATCGTGGAGGCGGAGGGTGGACGGTGGGCGCTGGGGCTGGGGGAGGGGGTCAGCGTCGGTGTTACTGGCGACAGAGCTGCGGTTTGGGAACACGAGAAGCTTCTGGAGATGGTGGGACGGTTGCACAAGAACCTGAGTGGCCTTTCTGCCACTGAGCTGTGCACCTGAAGGTAGTTACGATGGTGAGACGTGCGTTTTACCACAACGTACACACAGCAGTTCAGCTCTGCGCTCGGTTCTGTTCGTCCCCTTTACCCGCGTGCCGCCACCCTGTTCCTGCACAGATGCCGAGGGCCTGCAAAGGCATCTTAAGTGCCTGGCACCTGTGGGGGCGGAGCGGCGCCGACAGGCACGCCGACACCCCCTTCCTCCTCGGGGACGACTGAGACGCCAGCTCACGGCGCGAGGATTCGGCCGCTGTGGGAGCGCGAAAGGCAGGGCCCCTGACTCAGCGCCCTGACACGTCCCCCCTCCCAGGTCCTCTGGAGGCAGGGTCATGGTGGCCAGCGCCATAGTCTCAGCCTCGTGCAGCAGGGCTGGTGGCCCTCAGGCTGGGTGGGCGTCATGGGTCACATCCGGGACCCTCTGTGGCTCCTGCGGAGACCTGGGCAAATGGGCAAAAGGGGGCGCCTTGGGGTCACTGTCTGCCCTGGGTCCCAGCGGACCTCGGCGAAGACCCTGGTCCCAGTAGCGGGAGTGGGGTCTGTCTGTGCACGGAGGCAGAACGGACGCCATGTGGGCCCCGAGCATGTGAACGCCTGCGGGCTGCGGGGGCCCCTCCGATCGAGGCCAGCCTCTCCCAGGAGACACCAGGCCGCTGGCCTCGGGCCGTAGGCTGAGAGATTCGGTCAGGGAGAGCCATTCGTGTTTCCTCTCTGTCCCCTGACCCTGTGTGAGTTCCTATCACGGCAGGATTCTCTTTCACAGTGAAAACGTAACCTTCCCTTCAAGGGGCATCGAAAGGCTCCCATCCACACATTCCTGCACATGCCGTGACCCCTTCCTGTTTGCATGGAGGCCTCTGTTCATTCTGGCCTGGACACGGCTTACCGCATTTCCCCTGGCGTCCTCCAGCCTGCTTTGCAAGAAGCTGGGGACACGTGGCCCGACCGATTCCACTGCCTCTGCGATCTGTCTACACCACCCACTCCGACTCGTCCCCGCAGGGCCCACCGAGTGCCATTCGACTCAACAGAATAGGCCTCTTTTGCTAAGACAACCTAACTGCACATATTTCTTTTAAAATGAAGCGAGTAAAACTTAACGGGCTGATTGGCTGTTCTGGAAATGTCCTGATCCCCTTTTGGCCCGGGCATGCAACATGAGGTCCCTGTGCTAAAAACCATCCCCCTTCCCGGAGTGAAGGGCCTGCCTGCAGTCTCTAGGCCAAACGAACAAACCTACAGATGCGCGTGTGTGTGCAGTTACAGCGTGCGTCTTACTGTGGATCCCGATCCAGAACTTTGGTAAACACCTGTCCTGATACAGAGATGGGAATGAGGCGAACGTCTCAAAACACACTCCAGGGTTTTCCTCTTTTTGCCTCAGGAGATCATGAGTTGGTGGCACCTTTGCACCTTTCCTTTCTAAACGAGCCTCGCATCGTGCCGGCCGTGACCCGGGACGGGCGGCCACTCACCTCCGGTGTGTGAGGAAGCTGCCGCTGACGTGGCCCGACCCGTCACATCCTGGCGTGGGACACGACATGCCCTCCGTCTTGACCGACTTCCAGGAGAACTGGGAGCCATTGAGGTATCCGTCCTTCTGTCTCTTGGCGGCCAAGGGACATCCTGACGCACTGCGGTGGGAGGCGTACTTCCCGGTTATGTGGCCCTGGCCGTCACACCCAGGAACGGGACATCTGGGGAGCAGAAGACACGCACGTGATGGCCTTGCCACCATATGCCTGGTGGCCTCCACAACGAGGTCGGAAGAACCTGGCTTGAGGAAAAACCCATCAGGCTCTGCTCCCGCAAAGGAAAAGGACAGAGAAAAAGGCCCTGGAAGTGCCACCTAGTGGAGAGCCGAGGTAATTCCTCGCGTGGAAACGCCTGGTCAGCCGCTGACCCCAGGAAGGCGGTTTTGGGGAGAATGTCTGCGTTGGGGAGGAATGTTGGGTGTCGCAAGTGAGATGCAGGCAGCTGTTGAAAAGACCCCCTTTTGGGCAGAATCACGGCTCTTTCGGTGGAGGAATGCAAGGCCACCGGTGGAGAAATTGCAGGATTGGGTTTTAAAGGCGATTGTAT
>NW_026058885.1:2200-13753 GCF_023721935.1 Panthera uncia | reverse complement strand
ATTAATGCCTTCTGCTCATTTCTTCACTGGATTATTTGTATTTTGGTTGTTGTGTTTAATAAGTACCTATTTCGGATACTGACACTTTATCTGATATCTAATCTATAAATCTCTTCTACCATTCCATGGCTGTCCTTTAGTTTTGTTGTTTGTTTCCTTTGATGTGCAGATTTTTTTATCTTGATAGGGTCCTAATAGTCCATTTTTCCTTTAGTTTCCCTTTCTCCCAGAGGTATGTCTAATAAGAATTTGCTGTTGCAGAGTTCAAAGAGGCTACTGTCTGTTTCCTATTCTGGGGTTTTGACGGATTCTTGCTTCATATTTAGGGATTTCATATATTTTGAATTTAGTTTTGTTTATAATATAAGAAAGTGATCCAGCTTCATTTTTCTGCATTTCACTATCCGGATTCCTCAGTGCCATTTGCGAAAGAGACTGTCTTTTCTTCCACTAGATATTCTTTCCTGTCTTGTCAAGGATTAGTTGGTCACACATTGTGGGTCCATTTCTGGATTCTCTGTTCTGTTCCACTGAATTATGTGTCTGTTTTTGTGCCAATACCATACTGTCTTGATGATTAGAGCTTTGTAATACAGCTTGATGTCCACAATGTGATGCCTCCATAGTTTCTCCTTTTCAACATAACTTTGGCTACTTGGGGATGTTTCTCTTTCCATAAAACTTTCAGAATTGTTTTTTTCAAACTTTGTGATGAATGCGGGTGTTATTTTAATAAGGATTCCATTGAACGTATAGATTGTTTTAGGTAGTATAAGCATTTTAACAATATTTGTTCCTCCAATCTACAAGCATGGAATGTTTATGCTTTTTTGTGTCTTATTTTTTTTTAATGTTTAAGTGTTCATTAATTTTTGAAAGACAGAGAGAGACAAAGTGTGAGTCGGGGGGTGGGGAGGGAAGACACAAAATCTGAAGCAGGCTCCAGGTCCTGAGCTGTCAGCATAGAGCTCAACACAGGGCACTAAATCACACTCTCAGAGATTATCACCTGAGCCAAAGTCAAATGCTTAACTGACTCAGCCACCCAAGCGCCCCATTTTTGTGTGTTCAATTTCTTTCATAAGCTTTCTGTATTTTTCACCATATAGGTCTTTGATCTCTTTGGTTAGGTTTATTTTTTGGTATTTTACATCATTTGGTGTTATTGTAATTGTTTGGTGTAATTTGGTGTAAAGAAATGCAACCAGTTTCAGTATGTTGATTTTATACCTTGCAGCTTTCTGAATTCATGAATCAGTTCTAGCAGTTTTTGGTGTCTTTGGGGTTTTAGCATAGAATATCATGTCATCTGTGGAGAGTGAAAATTTGACTTTTCCCTTGCCAATTTGTATGTCTTTTATTTCATTCTGTTGTGTGATTGCTGAGGCTAGGACTTCCAGTAATACACTGAACAGCAGCTGTGAGAATGGACATCTGTGTCATGTTCCTGACATTAGGGGGGGAAACTCTCAGCTTTTACCAGTGAGGATGATATTCGGTGTGGGTCTTTCCTATATGGCCTTTATAATGTTGAAGATTGTTCCTTATATCCTTATTTTCTTGAGGGTTTTTATCAAGAAAGAGTTCTGTATTTTGTCAAATGCATATTCTGTATCTATTTAGGGTATCATGATTCTTTACTTTTATTAATGTGGTATATCACGTTGACTTATTTGCAAATATTTATATCAGCCCTGCAGCCCAGGTATAAATCCCACTTGATCTCTGTGCATAGTTATTTTAATGTAATGTTGAATTCTATTTGCTAGTACTTGTTGAGATTTTTGCATCCAGATTAATCAGGGATATTGGCCGATAAGTCTCCTTTGTTTGTTTGTTTGTTTGTTGTGTGTGTGTGTGTGTGTGTGTAGCATCTTTGTCTGGTTTTGGATCCAAGGTAATGATGGTGTCCTGGAATCAGTTTTCCAGCCTTCCTTCCATTTATATTTTCGGGGAAAACTTTGAGAAAAGTAGGTATTAACTCTTCTTTAATGCCTGGTAGAAATTTCCTGGGAAGCCAACTTGTCCAGGATCGTATAATTGTTTATATTTCTTTGACATACATTGTGGCCTTCCCTCTTTTATTTGTGATTTTTTCGATTTCAGTATTCTTTATTTTCTTCTTGATAAGTGTGACTAGGGATGTTATCAGTTTTTTTTTCTTTGAAAGAACCTGCATTTACTTTTAGTTATCTATTGTACTGTTTTGTTTGTTGGTCTCAAATATTGTTCGTATCTGCTCTAATGTTTATCATTCCCCTTCTTCTGCTGGCTTTTGGCTTTATTTGCTGCACATTTTCTAGTTTCTTTAGGTGTAACGTGAGATGTGTATTTGGGACCTATCTTGCTTCTTGAGATAGACTTTTATGTATATTCGTGTTAAGATGATCTTTGCTGAATCACATAGAGTTTGGACAGTCGTGTTTTCAAGTTCATTTGCTTCCATGTATATGTTTTTAAATTATTTGCTGATTTCCTGGTTATCCTATTCATTCGTTTTTTTATATATTAAATACAATTTACTGTCAGATTGGTTTCCATGCAACACCTAGTTTTCATCCCAACAGGTGCCCTCCTCACTGCCCATCACCCACTTTCCCATCTCCCCCACCTCCCATCAACCCTCATTTTTTTCTCAGCATTTAAGTCTCTTACGGTTTGCCTCCCTCCCTCTCTGTTATTTCCCACTTTCCCCTCCCCCATGTTTTTCTGTTAAGTTTCTCAAGATCCACATAAGCGTGAAAACATTATTAACTGCCTTTATCTGTCTGACTTATTTCACTTAGCATGATACCCTCCAGTTCATTCACACATGCACGTTGCTACAAATGGCTGGATTTCATTCTGTCCCATTGCCAAGTATATATGTCATACACACACACACACACACACACACACATGCCATATCTTCTTTATCCATTCGTCAGTTGCTGGACTTTTAGGGTCTTTCCGTAATTTGTCTATTGGTGAAAGTGCTGCTATAAACAATGGGGTACAAGTGCCCCTATGCATCAGCACTCCTGTATCCCTTGGGTAAATTCCTAGCAGTGCTATGGCTGGGTCATAGGGTAGATCTATTTTTATTTTTTTAATGTGAAAATAATTGTCAAATTGGTTTCCATACAACACTCAGTGCTCATCCCAACAGGTGCCCTCCTCACTGCCCATCACCCACTTTCATCTCGTTCCCACATCCCATAAACCCTTAGTTTATTCTCAGTTTTTAAGAGTCTTTTATGGTTTGGCTCCCTCCCTCTCTAACATTTTTCCCTTCCCCTCCTCCATGGTCTTGTGTGAAGTTTCTCAGGATCCACATAAGTGTGAAAACATATGGTATCTGTCTTTCTCTATATGACTTATTTCACTTAGTTTAACACTCTCCAGCTCCATCCACGTTGCTACAAAAGGCCATATTTAATTCTTTCCCATTGCCAAGTAGTATTCCATTGTATATATAAACCTCAATTTCTTTACCCATTCATCAGTTGATGGACATTTAGGCTCTTTCCATAATTTATCTATTGTTGAGAGTGCTGCTATAAACACTGGGGTACAGTTGCCCCTATGCATCAGTACTCCTGTATCCCTTGGGTAAATTCCTAGCAGTGCTACTGCTGGGTCATAGGGTAGGTCTAGTTTTAACTTTTTGAAGAACCTCCACACCGTTTTCCTGAGTGGCCGCACCAAATTGCGTTCCTGCCAACAGTGCAAGAGGGTTCCCATTTCTCCACATCCTCTCCAGCATCGATAGTCTCCTGTCTTGTTCATTTTAGCCACTCTGACTGGTGTGAGGCGATATCTGGGTGTGGTTTTGATTTGTATTTCCCTGATGAGGAGCGACGTTGAGCACCTTTTCATGTGCCTGTTGGCCATCTGGATGTGTTCTTTAGAGGAGTGTCTATTCATGTTTTCTGTCCATTTCTTCACTGGATTATTTGTTTTTCGGGTGTGGAGTTTGGTGAGCTCTTTATAGATTTTGGATACTAACCCTTTGTCAGATATGTCATTTGAAAATATCTTCTCCAATTCCATTGGCTGCCTTTAGTTCTGTTGATTATTTCTTTTGCTGTGCAGAATCTTTTTATCATTATGAGGTCGCAATACTTCATTTTTGCTTTTAATTCCCTTGCCTTTGGGGATGTAGCAAGTAAGAAATTGCTGCAGCTGAGGTCATAGTGGTTTTTCCCTGCTTTCTTCTCTAGGGTTTTGATGGTTTCCTGTCTCACATTCAGGTCCTTTATCCATTTTGAGTTTATTTTGGTGAATGGTGTAAAAAAGTGGTCTAGTTTCATCCTTCTGCATGTTGCTGTCCAGTTCTCCCAGCACCATTTGTTAAAGAGACTGTCTTTTTTCTATTGGATACTCTTTCCTGCTTTGTCAAAGATGAGTTGGCCATACTCTTTTGGGTCCAATTCTGGAGTCTCTATTCTACTCCATTGGTCTATGGGTCTGTTTTTGTACCAATACCAGGCTTCTTTGATGATTACAGCTTTGTAGTAGAGGCTAAAGTCTGGGTTGTGATGCCTCCTGCTTTGGTCTTCTTCAATGTTACTTTGACTCTTTGGGATCTTTTGTGGTTCCATACAAATTTTAGGATTGCTTGTTCTAGCTTCCAGTAGAATGATGGTACAATTTTGATTGAATTTGCATTGAATGTGTAGATTGCTTTGGGTAGTATTGACATTTTAACAATATTTATTCTTCCAACCCATGAGCACGGAATGTTTTTCCATTTCTTTATATCTTCTTCAATATCCTTCATAAACTTTCTATAGTTTTCAGCATACAAATCTTGTACATCTTTGGTTAGATTTATTCCTAGGTATTTTATGCTTCTTGCTGCAATTGTGAATGGAATCAGTTTCTTTTATTTGCCTTTCTTTTGCTTCATTATTAGTGTATAAGAATGCAACTGATTTCGGTACGTTGATTTTGTATCCTGCGACTTTGCTGAATTCATGTGTCCGTTATAGTAGACTTTTGGTGGAGTCTATCGGGTTTCCCATGTATAATATCATGTCGTCTGTAAAATGTGAAAGCTTGACTTTATCTTTGCCAATTTTGACACTTTGATTTCCTTTTGTTGTCTGATTGCTGATGCCAGAACTTCCAACCCTATATGAAACAACAGTGGGTAGAGTGGACATCCCTGTCGTGTTCTGATCTCAGGGAGAAAGCTCTCAGTTCTTCTCCATTGAGGATGATATTAGCTGTGGGCTTATCGTAAATAACTTTTATGATGTTTCAGTACATTCCTTCTATCCCGACATTCTCGAGGGTTTTTATTAAGAAAGGATGTGCTGAATTTTGTCAAAGGCCTTTTCTGCATCGATTGACAGGATCATATGGTTCTTATATTTTCTTTTATTAATGTGATGTATCACGTTGATTGATTTGTGAATGTTGAACCAGCCCTGCATCCCAGGAATGAATCCCACTTGATCATGGTGAATAATTATTTTTATATACTGTTGAATTCAATTTGCTAGTATCTTATTGATAACTTTTGCATCCATATTCATCAGGGATATTGGCCTGTAGTTCTCTTTTTTTTACTGGGTCTCTGTCTTGTTTAGGAATAAAAGTAATGCTGGCTTCATAGAATGAGTCCGGAAATTTTTCTTCCCCTTCTATTTTTTTGGAATAGCTTGAGAAGGATAGGTATTGTCTCTGCCTTAAATGTCTGGTAGAATTCCTCTGGGAAGCCATCTGGTCCTGGACTCTTATTTGTTGGGAGATTTTTGATGACTGATTCAATTTCTTCACCGGTTATGGGTCTTTTTGAGTTTTCTATTTCTTGTGGTTTGAGTTTTGAAGTGGGTGGGTGATTAGGAACTTCTCCATTTCTTCCAGGTTGTCCAGTTTGTTGGCATATAATTTTTCATAGTATTCCCTGATAATTGCTTGTATTTATTTCTGACGGATTGGTTGTAATAATTCCATTTTCATTCATGATTTTATCTATTTGGGTCATCTCATTTTCTTTTAGAGAAGCCTGGCTAGAGGTTTATCAATTTTGTTTATTTTTTCCAAATACCAACTCTTGGTTTCATTGATCTGCTTTACAGTATTTTTAGATTCTATACTGTTTATTTCTGCTCTGATCTTTCTTATTTGTCTTCTGCTGGGCTTAGGGTGTCTTTGCTGTTCTGCTTCTGTTTCATTTAGGTGTGCTTTTAGATTTTGTATTTGGGATTTTTCTTGTTACTTGAGGTAGGCCTGGATCATAATGTATATTCCTCTCAAGACTTCCTTTGCTGCATCCCAAAGCGTTTGGATTGTTGTATCTTTATTTTCATTTGTTTCCACATCTTTTTAAATTTCTTCTCTAATTTCCTGGCTGACCCATTCATTCTTTATTTATTTATTTATTTATTTTAAATTTTTTTTCAACGTTTTTTATTTATTTTTGGGACAGAGAGAGACAGAGCATGAACGGGGGAGGGGCAGAGAGAGAGGGAGACACAGAATCGGAAACAGGCTCCAGGCTCCGAGCCATCAGCCCGGAGCCTGACGCGGGGCTCGAACTCACGGACCGCGAGATCGTGACCTGGCTGAAGTCGGACGCTTAACCGACTGCGCCACCCAGGCGCCCCCCCATTCATTCTTTAGTAGGGTTTTTTAACCTCCATGCTTTTGGAGGTTTTCCAGACTTTTTCCTGTGGTTGATTTCAAGCTTCATAGCATTGTGGTCTGCAAGTATGCATGGTATGATTCAATTCTTGTATACTTATGAAGGGCTGTTTTGTGACCCAGTATGTGATCTATCTTGGAGAATGTTCCATGTGCACTTGAGAAGAAAGTATCTTCTGTTGCTTTGGGATGCAGAGTTCTAAATATATCTGTCAAGTCCACCTGATCCAATGTATCATTCAGGGCCCTTGTTTATTTATTGATCCTGTGTCTAGATGATCTATCCATTGCTGTAGGTGGAGTATTAAAGTCCCCTGCAATTACCATATTCTTATCAATAAGGTTGCTTATGTTTGTGATTGTTTTATATATTTGGGGGCTCCCATATTGGGCACATAGATATTTATAATTGTTAGCTCTTTCTGATGGATAGCCCCTGTAATTATTATATAATGCCCTTCTTCATCTCTTGTTACAGCCTTTAATTTAAAGTCTAGTTTGTCTGATACAAGTATGGCTACTCCAGCTTTCTTTTGACTTCCAGTAGCATGACAGATAGTTCTCCATCCCCTCACCTTCAATCTGAAAGTTCCTCAGGTCTAAAATTAGTCTTTTGTAGACAGAAAATAGATGGGTATTCTTTTTTTTTATCCATTATGATACTCTATGTCTTTTGGTTAGAGCATTTAGTCCATTTACATTCAGTGTTATTATAGAAATATATGGGTTAAAGTCATTGTGATGTCTGTAGGTTTCATGCTTGTAGTGATGTCTCTGGTACTTTGTCTCACAGGATCCCCCTTAGGATCTCTTGTAGGGCTGGTTTAGTGGTGACGAATTCCTTCAGATTTTGTTTGTTTGGGAAGACCTTTATCTTTCCTTCTATTCTAAATGACAGACTTGCTAGATAATGGATTCTTGGCTCCATATTTTTTTTCTGTTCATCCCATTGAAGATCTCCTGCCATTCCTTTCTGGCCTGCCAGGTTTCAGTAGATAGATCCGTCACTAGTCTTATTGGTCTCCCTTTATATGTTAGAGCATGTTTATCCCTAGCAGCTTTCAGAATTTTCTCTTTATCCTTGTATTTTGCCAGTTTCACTATGATATGTCATGCAGAAGATCGATTCGTTATGTCTGAAGGGAGTTCTCTGTGCCTCTTGGATTTCAATGTCTGTTTCCTTCCCCAGATCAGAGAAGTTCTCGGGTATGATTTCTTCATGTACAACTTCAGCAGCTTTCTCTCTTTCTTCCTCTGCTGGAATCCCTATTATACGTATATTATTGCGTTTCATCGCATCACTTAGTTCTCTAATTCCCCCTCATACTCCTGGATCTTTTTATCTCTTTTTTTCTCAGCTTCCTCTTTTTCCATAATTTTATCTTCTAATTCATCTTTTCTCTCCTCTGCCTCTTCAATCCGAGCTGTGGTCGCCTCCATTTTATTTGCACCTCATTTATAGCATTTTTTAGCTCCTCCTGACTGTTTCTTAGTCCCTTGATCTCTGTAGCAATAGATTCTCTGCTGTCCTCTATACTTTTTTCCAGCTCAGCGATTAATTTTATGACTATAATTTTTAATTCATTTTCTGTTATATTGCTTAAATCTTTTTTTGTCAGTTCATTAACTGTCGCTAATTCCTGGAGTTTCTTTTGAGGAGAATTCTTCTGTTTTGTCATTTTGGATAGTCCCTGGAGTGGCGCGGAACTGCAGGGCTCTTCCCCTGTGGTGTCTGGAGTAACTTGTGTTGGTGGGCAGGGCCGCAGTCACACCTGATGTCTGCCTCAGCCCACCGCTGGGGCCACAATCAGACTGGTGTGTACCTTATCTTCCCCTCTCCCAGGGGCAGGACTCACTGTGGAGTGGTATGGCCCCTGTCTCAGCTACTTGCACACTTCCAGTCTTGTCTTGCTGTTCCTATGGGATCTGGCAGATTAGCCAGGGTGGATCCACAAGGTGCACAGGGGCTGGAGGGGGCAGGCTCAGCTTGATTTCCCTTTGGTGGTCCACTGTAGGGGGGGTGTCCAGTGGCACCGAGAGGGAGGCTGACCCGTTGGAGGGATGGATCCACAGAAGCACAGCATTGGATGTTTGCGCAGTGCAACCAAGTTCCATGACGGGAACTGGTTCTCTTTGGGATTTTGGCTGGGGGATGGGCAAGGGAGATGGCTCTGACCAGTTCCTTTGTTTCCCGCTGAGCTGAGATCTGTCCTCTGGGGCTCAACACCTCTCCCTCCCATTGTCCTCTAGCCCTCCCACTCTCAGAGAAGAGCTGTTGACTTCTAACATTCCAGATGTTAAGACCCGCTGGCTGGCAGAACACACTCTGTCCCTCCCCTCTGCTTTTGCAAGTCAGATTCGGGGGCTCTGTCTTGCAGGGCGGGCTGCCCCTCAACCTCCCTGGCTCCCTCCTGCCAGTCCGTGTAGCATGCCCTGCCTCTCCGTCCTTCCTACCCTCTTCCATGGGCCTCTTGTCTATGCTTGGCTCCAGAGAGTCTGTTCTGCTAGTCTTCTGGCATTTTTGTGGGTTATTTAGGCAGATGTGGGTGGAATCTAAGTGATCAGCAGGACGCGGTGAGCCCATTATCCTCCTTCGCCGCCATCTTCTTCAAGCACCCCCTTACTTCCTTCTTTGAGTTTTTTTTTATCAATAATAGATTCTGTATTTTTTCGAATGCCTTTTCTTCATATATTGAGATAATCATATGATTCTTATCTCTTATTAATGTGGTTTATCACGTTGATTGATTTGCGAACATTGAATCAGCCCTTCGTCCCAGGAATAAATTTCACTTGATCATGGTGAATAATTCTTTTAATGACTGTTGGATTGGATTTGTTACTCTCTTGTTGAGAATTTTTGTATCCATGTTCATGAAGGATATTGGTCTGTATTTCTACTTTCTTGTAGGATCTTTGTGCAGTTTTGGATTTCAGGTAATTCTAGCATATCACAGAAGGAGATTGGAAGTTTTCCTTCCATTTCTATTTTTAGAAAATTTTGAGAAGAATATGGGCTAAATCTTCTATAAATGTCTGGTAGAACTCACGTGGGAAGTCACCTGGACCAAGAGTTTTGTTTATTGGAAAATTTTTGAATACTGATTCCATCTCTTTGCTAGTTATATGTTTTCTCAAATATTTATTTCTTAATGTTTCAGTTTGGGTACTTTGTGAGTTTCTAGGAATTTGACCATTTCTTCCAGATTGCCAGACTATTGCCATATAATTTTTCATAGTATTATCTTATGATTATTTTTATATCTGTGGTGTTGGCTGTGATCTCTCCTCTTTCATTCAATATTTCATCTATTTATTTTCTTTCTTTTTTGTTTTGGTAAGTCTGTCTCAGAGTTTATCAATCTTATTAATTTTTTCAAGAAACAACTCTTAGTTTCAGTCATCTGTTCCACTGGTATTTTTAAAAATGTGTATTTATTTATTTTGAGAGAGAGGCAAAGCATGCAGAGGAGGGGCAGAAAGTGAAAGAGAGAATCCCAAGCAGACTCTCCACTGACAGCAGAGCCCCTATGCAGTGCTAGATCTCACAACCATGAGATCATAAGCTGATCCTAAATCAAGAGTTGGACACTTGAACAGTTGAGCCACCCAGTTGCCCCGTTGTGCTATTATTTTTGTTTGTTTGTTTGCATACCATTTATTTTTCTTAGTCTTTATTATGTCCCTTATTCTGGCTTTAGGCTTTGTGTGTTCTTCCTTTCCTAGTTCCTTTAGGTATGAGGCTAGTGTGATTAGTTGAGATCTTTCTTGCTGCTTGAGGTAGGCCTGATTTGCAATACACTTCCCTCTTAGGACTGCCTTTTTTGAATCCAAAAGTTTTGGACTGTTGTATTTTTATTTTCATTTGTCTCCATGTATTTTTTTAATTTACTGGTTGACACTTTCATTCTTTAGTAGGATGTTCTTTAACCTCCGTATATCTGTAGCTTTTCTAAATTCTTCCTTCAGGTCAACTTCAAGTTCCATAGCGATGTTGTCTGAAAATATTCATGCTATGACCTCGATCTTTTTGCATTTGTTGAGGGATGTTTTGTGACCCGTATGTGATCTATTCTGGATAACTTTCCATGTGCACTTGAGAATAATATGTATTCTGCTGATTTGAGATGAAATATTCTGAATATATCTGTTAAATCCATCTGGTCTAGTGTGTCATTCAAAGTCATTGTTTCCTTTTGATTTTCTGCTTGGAGACTTTGTCCACTCCCTAAGTGGGTTATCACTGTCTCCTAGATTACTGTATTATGTATTGTATTGTATTGCAGTATGGTGCAATGTTGGGGACACAATTATTTACAAATGTTAAATCTTATTGATGGATAGATCCCTTAGATTATTATATCATGCCAGTTTTCATCTCTTGTTACACTCTGTTTTAAAAGTATAGTATGTGTGATATAAGTATGGCTATTGAAGATTTCTTTTGAAATATTTTCATATGACAGATGGTTCTCCGTTACCTTACTTTGTGTTTTTTTAAGTTTATGTATTTATTTTGAGAGAGAGCATGCAAGTGTTGAAAGGGCAGAGAGAGCCCAAAGCAGGCTCTGTGCCACCACTGCCGAGACAGATGTGGGCCTTCAAATCATGAACTGTGTGATCATGACCTGAGCTGAAGTCAGATGCTTAACCAACTGAACCACCCAGGTGCCCCATCTATCCCTAACTTTCAATCTGCTGTTGTCTTTAGGTCTAAAATCAGTCTCTTTAGGCAGCATGTACCTAGGTCTTATTTTTATCCATTCTGGTACCCTATGTCTTTTGATCTGAACATTTAGTGCATTTATATTCAGAGTTATTATTGAAAGACATGAATTTAATATCGTTATGTTACCTATAAAGCTTGTGTTTCTGTGATGTTCTCTGCTCCCTTCCAGTCTTTATTGTTTGGGCTTTTTT
>NW_026058885.1:277-2190 GCF_023721935.1 Panthera uncia | reverse complement strand
TTTCTATCCACATTGTTGCAAATGGCAAGATTTCATTCTTTTGGTTGCCAAGTAATATTCCGTTGTATATATGTACACCACATCTTCTTTATTCAGTCATCAGTGATGGACATTTAGGTTCTTTCTGTAATTTGGCTATTGTTGATAGTGGTGCTATAAACAATGGGATGCAAGTTCCCTTTCAAATCAGCATTTTTCAATCCTTTAAATAAATGCCTAGTATTGCAATTGTTGTGTTGTGAGGTAGTTCTACTTTTAATTTTTTGGGGAACCTCCCTACTGTTTTTTAGAGTGGCTGTACCTGTTTGAATTTCCACAAGCCGTGCAAAGAGATTATTCCTCTTTCTCTACATCCATGAGCATGGGCTGTTTTTCCATTACTTCGTGTCTTCTTCAATTTCTTTCATGAGCTTTCTATAATTTTCAGCATGGAGATATTTTACCTCTTTGGTTACGTTTATTCCTACATATTTTAAAGTTATTGGCTTAATTGTAAAAGGCATCGATTCCTTGATTTCTCTTTCTGTTGCTTCATTATTGGTGTATAGAAATGCCACTGATTTCTTTATGTTGATTTTGTTTCCTGTCACCTTGCTGAATTCATGTATCAGTTCTAGCTGGTTTTTTTTTTTTTTTTGGTGGAGTCTTTTGGGATTTCCAGGTAGAGTACCATGACATCTGCAAAGAGTGAAAGGTTTTTTTCTTCCTCCCTCACCCTCTCTCTTGTCCCAGAGGTGGAGAGCTTGTGCCTGCCACTCATCAGTATGTCCTCAAAGAATATAAATAATCACCCTTCTTATGTACCCAGCTTCCACCAGATCCTTACTTTCACCCTGTGTGTGTAAGAGTTGTTTTATCACAGGCACCAGGCTGGGTTTCTAAACTCCAAATTTTAGAGACTTGTGTGCGGTGGTCCAGTGTTGATTCTGTGGGAGGACCTCAATACATTTCTGCTATTTTCTGTCCATTCCCAGGAAAACATTAGCTCAATCGCCCAGGGGTTCATAAGTTATGGCAAAGTGGAGCAGAAAGCTGGCACCAAGACTCACAGCCCCCAGCTGCTGCTCCTATGTCTGGGATGGTGCAGCAGGTGGGCACCACCCTTCCTTCTGTCCCCATAGAGGCCTCGCTGCCACTCTCAAATGCACTCCAAGTGGAGGAGCCTTTCCCCTGTGTGACCCAGGAGATCCTCAGACCACACTGTCCAATCCAGTGTCTCTGCCCTTCTTCCCCACAAGACCATCACTGAGCTTGTCATAACCCTGAAGGTGGTGAACTTCTAAATCTTCAGATTTTTTACTCTGCTGCTTATAATGTCTTGTGGTAGACAAGGTAAGCAGGGTTCCTTCCCATCTGCAACACCTTCAACACCCTCAGTCCTTATCTACATGAAATCAATTCTCTGCATCTCCTACCTTGAATGATTCTTATAGAATTGCAATTTTGTTCTCTAAGTCCTCAAATTGATTTTCTGGGTGTCCAGAATGATTTAATATTTATCTAGCTGTGTTTGAAGGAGGAGGCAAACTTCGAGTCCTCCTACTCTTAAATAATAAGTAATTTTATCCTTAAACATCTAATGTCTTTCTAATTTTTTTGATTTTTAAAGTTTATGTAGCTACGAATATTTTATTTTCAAAAACTTTAGTCCTTTAAAGCTTTATCTTTGAGAGAGAAAGCGTGAATGGGGTGGGACACAGGAAAGGAGGACAGAGGATCCAAAGAGGGCTCTGGGCTGACAGCAGAGAGCCCAATGTGGGGCTCAAACTCACAAACCCTGAGATCATAATCTGAGCTGAGGACAGACCCTCAGCTAGCTGAGCCACTCAGGTGCCCCTACTTGTAAAAAGTTTAAATTTATATCTCCTTATTTTCAATACCTTAAATTCATTTCTTCAAGTTATTTCTAAATG
>NW_026058885.1:0-267 GCF_023721935.1 Panthera uncia | reverse complement strand
AAAAAAAAAAGTAAAAGCCTGAGAAATTTGACTACATTAAGGACTTGATTTTTAAATTTCAGCTTTATTGAGGTATAACTGACAAAATTGTATGACATGTAATGTATACACTTTGGTGATCTGATATGCATATACATTGTGAAAGCAATCCCATCATCTAGTTAATTAACCCATCCATCATCTCACATGGTTATTTCTAATACAAAATTTAAGTTCTACTCTCAGCAAATTTCAATTATACAATACAGTGTTATCAATGATAGTCAC
>NW_026058884.1:2785-13774 GCF_023721935.1 Panthera uncia | reverse complement strand
TTTGGCATGGAGTGTGTGTGTGTGTGTGTGTGTGTGTGTGTGTGTGTCTGCTTACGAGTCGCTCTTGAAAATAGAATAATTAATATGCATAGTCTAATTGATCGAAATCCTGGGATTCATGTTACAAGCAATGAGTTTGGGAACCAGTAAATACTCAAACTGGCACTTTCAACACCTGATGCTGTGTAGTAATGTTACCCTTGCTAGGAAGTTGGAACGTTAGATATTCAAATACTACTACACTTTGTTCACTGGCATTTCCCAATGTTTTAATATACACTATCGGCTACATTTCTTTTTAAAGTTAATATTTTTATTAATCATGTTGTATAAATCCCTACTATATAAAGAAAATGTAGAGCACTGTAAGTATATGTTAGGAGTAATTTATGTTTTTAGGAGTTTATGACCCTTGTAGGGAAATCTTGTTATCCTCAGATCTAAAAGATTAATGTGTACTGTGAAATTTTCCACAAGCAGCAACTCAAACAAATGGTGTGGTGGATAGAGATAGCAAGGTTGTCATTGCCAGACCCTGTGATACCCTTTTACACATACACCAGATAGCCTATGACTTAGATTTTGAGTAAATTCTGTTTGTCTTTGGTACATAAAACTGTTCCATTAAACCATTAATTTTAAGAGATGGAACTTGATGCATGAGTTGTGATATTTACTGTACTCTGATTGTTAAACTTGTGGAGTTATAGATGTTTTGTGTGTAGGCTGAATTATGGTAGAGTAGCAATTGTCAGGGGTTGAGTCAAAAACCCAATATGCCCTTTACATTAACCCCTGATGCTTAAGGTTTTTTTGTTTTTTTGTTTTTTTTGTTTTTTTTTGTTTTTTTTAAATAACATGGGAGGTTAAAATGAGTACTGGGGAGAACAGATAATGAATTGAAATTTTTAGGAGCAAAAAAATACTTGCATCATGGCCTAAAGTGGTTCGATA
The DNA here is from genome assembly GCF_023721935.1 of Panthera uncia. Lineage (NCBI taxonomy): Eukaryota > Metazoa > Chordata > Mammalia > Carnivora > Felidae > Panthera > Panthera uncia. The sequence goes on along the minus strand of NW_026058884.1, from coordinate 12,820 downwards.
AATCTAGCAAATGCTAATTGTTGGAGTGTGTAACTCTGGCAGTGAAATGGAGAATTTTCTAACATGAAGTAAAGCTTTGGGGTTAAATACTTGGAAAATAAAGTTTGTCTCCCTACCATCTTAAATTTCTTTTAAGGTTGAGAGAATTTGTACATTAGAAATACATACTTTGGACAGTTCATACACCAGAACGGGGCACGTGTAGCTGTAAAATGTCACCTCCTAGTACTGTTCTAGTTCAGTATGTGGCCTGTGTCATCAAGAAAAAGGCAATATAATTAATCAGTGTAAAATTGAGGGTTTATTGTGCAGACAAAATTACCCTGTATCCACCACCTAACATCACCTATTTCCTATGTCTGTCTTTATTGTTAGCACAGGTTTTAGTGTTCTGTATGTATTTTGGGAATCCACACAGTGTGGTGATTAACTTTGGTTCAGTTTGCCTCCTTCATTGAATCTTCTCCTTATGCAAGAAATAAAACCCATCAATTTCAACTCTATTTATTTGGAATCACATCCCTTTTAATGCTGCTGGTGTATGCCCAAAAATTCTAAGTATGATTGAGTTTATCACAATAGCTATGTCCAACGGTTAAGAGAAATTTGACAGTTGTTATGGTGTATCCTATAGATGGCTGCTAACTTGGTCTAAACATGTACCTACATCTCTTTAAGAAATAAGTTGCCTTAAGCACCCATTTAAATATTTTTTTAATGTTAAATTTATTGTCAGATTGGTTTCCATACAACACCCAGTGCTCCTCCCAACAGGGGCCCTCCTCCATACACCTCACCCACCCTCCCGTCCCTCCCACTCCCCATCAACCCTCAGTTCTCAGTTTTTAAGAGTCTCTTATGGTTTGGCTCTCTCCCTCTCTCTCCTTATTTTTTCCCTTCCGCTCCCCCCCACGGTCTTCTGTTAAGTTTCTCAGGATCCACATAGGAGTGAAAACACACGGTATCTTTCTCTGTATGACTTACTTCACTTAGCATAACACTCTCCAGTTTGATCCATGTTGCTACAAAGGCTGTATTTCATTCTTTCTTGTTGCCAAGTAGTATTCCATTGTGTATATAAACCACAATTTCTTTATCCATTCATCTGTTGATGGACATTTAGGCTCTTTCCATAATTTGGCTATTGTTCATGTTCATAACATTACTCATAATAGCTAAAACATGGCAGCAAACCACTTGGTCATTGAATAGGGCAAGTGCATAGTTGGCTTTGTGGTGGAATTATTCAGCCTTAAAAAAGGAAGGAAATTCTGACACATGGTACAACATGGATTAACTGAGGGGACCTTGTGAAGTGAAATAAGCACAATAAAAAATAAAGCACAATTCTACTTAAGTGATGAACACTGAGTAGTCAGAATCCTCCAGACAAAAAGTAGAATGCTGACTGCCAGGGTTGAGGAGAAGGAATGGAAAAGTATTTAATGGGTATAGAGTTTCAGTTTTGCCAAATGACAAGAGTCATTGAGATGGATGATGGTGATGGTTGCACAATATGAATGTACTGAATAGTGAACTGTACAGTTAAAAATGGTTAAGATGATAAATTTTAGGTATATTTTACCACAATAAAAAGTTTAAAAATTATGATTATACCTAGGTGAGAAAATAATGCTTTCCTATCTAAAAATGAGCCTTTTAAATACAAAGGTGAACAAAAATTACTGAAATGAAGGCTTTTTGAACTGTTTATTGCTAATCATCAGTATGAAAACAGCACAAATCTGTAATTGGGTGATGAGACAATGTACAAGTTCTTTGCAGCTCCATAAAAACCCAGTTGAACACGTGTAGAATAGAAAACAGCTATCCTTGATGGCGGACCAAGTGCACGCTGCTCGTTTCAGTGATAATGTGAATGTTTGGAAACCACAGAAGTACTTGTCTCTTCTGAACTGGAGCCGTGTAGTGGGGGAGCTTCATTGGATTTGTTCAACTCAGATTTATCCTCGGAGGCAGCAGAGCGGCTTTCGCAGGTACAAAATGGTCTTTGTATTTAAATGCACTGCCTGGAACACACTCCCATCTGTTGTCTGTAGTTTACACAAAGCGTTGGTTCATTTCCGGGGGTTCAACACTTGTAATTCTAAAGGTTAAATTCACACCCGGCAAAGCCCAGTGGGATTAGAATCCCTATTTGAGAAGACGTGTCTCCTTTTGCACTGTGAACATGACTTGATATCGTTGCATTATCTGGCTGCAGAGCCATTACCCCGGCACTTCTTTTCTCTATAAACTTGTTCCTGTCTTCATCCTGATGCGATCGCACAAAGAGATGACCAAGTCCCAGGCCTGAGAATGAAGACATCTGGAGCTTATGATAAGAAAACTCCTTGAACCCAGGTCTTTATTTTTTTCCCGGATCCCTTAACACTTTTTAGACTGCTGAAAGTCTTCACTATTAAAAATGACTTCTTTGGGAACCTATCTATGAGCCTGCATCCTAGCTACAGATTGGGTAATTACACTTCCTAAATGTTCCCTGGGATAAATCCCATCTTAAATGGTCATTCCTATTGTCACACCATGCATATAGATGTAGGGTTTGGAAAATAGGTTTCTTGTAGCTGAACCATTCCATTTAAGCTTTATTTTGATAAAGCCAGGTCTTTGACTTATCTGGAAGCTTGCCACTTGTATTTCGGTACAGTTAAGTATTAGTATACATGTTTAATTACATTTTTCATGTGCTTGTTACTTGAAGAAAAGTAAAAGCTTTCTATAGTTGGGGAAGCTTCTCACATGGAACTGATAGTGGTGGTCATCTGTTCGAGGGATATATTGCAAAAAAAAGTATTTTTGAACTTGAGGAAAAAGGCAAACTTTTCTTAAACGGATGGAAGCAAAATTAAGTTTACGAACTCAAAGTAATTAAGGAATGAAAATTTGGTAGTGTTATTAGGAGAAAACCTGTACATACCTAGATTTCAAAATAGTGAAGTAAAAATGCAAACCAGAACAGGCTGCATTTTCCCCGCTAGAGAAAATGTAATATTATGTGCCTTTGGTATCTGCTCTGTCACAGACTAAGAAGTAGAGGAAAAGGACTGTGGTAAAAATACTGCCTTGGACATAGGCTGTTAAGAGGTATTTTGTTTTAGGTAGGATTAACTATAAAATTCTGAATTATGTTGGAGCAGTTCTATGGAATCATAAAATTGGAGAGGTTATATTTATCTTAATCTTCTGGAAATATTTTAACAAGACCACTTCTTAAAAATTTGATGCTTACTCTTGCATGTTGTAAGGAAGCACAGAAGTTAGATAGAAGCCATAACTTCAAAAGGAGAAGAAACGGATTGGATTTATGATTATCTCCTTATGGTTGTAACTTTTATTCCCAGTGTCCTGAAATGTCATGCTTTTCTGCCTTGAAGTGATTCTCCTCTGTTGATGGCACCAGACCCTTTTGGCCACTTTGCTTCTACAAACATAGGCTCTTGGTAAGCTCATGGCAATTCACCTATATTCTTAGCAAATTACTTGCTCCACATTTCCGCCTTTAGATTTGGAAATTGCATTACTGACTACCTGCCATTTTCCATCCGTCTTGTGATACTACAACCAAGCAGTATCCTCCTATTTACCTCTTCAGTTTTCTATTGGTTTTGTTCTTATTTTTGCTATCATATTTGTAATGCCCAAGAAGTATTTTAGCTTTCTCAACGTAGCATTTTATACTCTTAGGCTCTTTGCCTGTTACCTAATATTTTCTTGGACCTCTCTACTTGTATTAGAAACAATTTTAAGGCATCCTTCTCATTTGCATGGCCTTTGCTACTGCAAGTATATTTAACTTATTTTGATGAGCGATTTGATCATTGTTTCAAGTTGAGACTCCTCAAATTTGTTTGACAGCCTACTTAAGTTTAAGACAAGAAGACCTACCTATTAATGAGTATCTCCATATATATATACACGGGTATCCTCAACGGGTCTGCTGTACTGTAGAGTGATGGGATGTAGCTATTTCTCCAGAAGGTCCCCAAATGTCTGTACGTTGAGGTCTTCTCTTGGTGGACATCCGCTGACCCAGAGGGAAACCTTTTGGTTTCCTGCTAGAGGATCAGGGGTATGGATAGAATTCTTGCTGCTAGAGTTGTGGCTACAACTGGGAGAGGAGACTGGTGGTTCGGCCTTTGAGTTATAATTTATATCCTTGTCCTGTTTTCAGTTCATTACTTGTATGTTCTTCAATAGTGTGGTCAGTTTCCTGCCCCTAGATGCTTTGTAGGTCAACATTACCAGAGAAGTAACCTCCTGTCTTGTCTTGATGGGTATGAAGTTGGAAAAGGGATCTGAGACTGAGGTGATCCTAATGCACACAAAGAAACCATCATCTTTCAACCTCATCCATTCATGTCCATAGTTTCAGTGTTGAAGTTTCCTCAAATTCCGGAGACTTCTTTGGTATAAATTAGTTTGATTCTTTGTGTCATTTTAGTTACTCCTGCTGCCTCCCAGTCAGAGAATCACTTGTTACTTTTCTGTTTTCCCCTGGTAATTCTATTAAACAATTGTTTTTGGCTCAGAGATTTTGTGGGTATCTTATTATATTTTCTATTTTCTATTATTTGGCTTCATGTCCTTTGTAGTATTTGGCATGTTTTTTTTTTTTTTTTTTTCTTTTACGACCGGTCTAATTGCATTTGAGGAAGGATGTTAAAAACATGTACGTTTAATCACGTTTTTATTTTTTAGTAGAAGTTGGTTTATTTATTTTTGACTGAGTGAGAAAGTGAGTGGGAGAATCCCAAGCAGGCTCCACCCTGTCAGTGCAGAGCCTGACTTGGGGCTCGAACTCATTAACTGTGAGATCAAGACTGGACCCAGAATGTAGAGTCTGTCACCTAATCAACTGAGCCACCCAGGTGCCCCCAATCAGATGTTTTTAAAATTAAAACTGAGTTCATAGTATTTTTATCCTTTCAGTGATACTCAGATGTTGATTTTTCTTATTTTGTAATTCCTTTGGAAGATTATGTAATGGGGAAATAACAACTTCTTTCTTACTTTCTCATGCTGCATCTCTGTACAAGGATACTCCATTTGGATGATTTTCTAAATGTTTGTTCATTCTCGTAATTTATTTTTTACTCTTTACATTAATTGGTTATTCTCTAAAATGTAGTGATACAGAAAATCTCAGATTATGAGTGATGTGAATACAATTCATCTTGAACTGTGATTTGGTTATGTCACATTTGCCATGTGTTGTGGGTTTGTGCGGTGTGAAAATTCACAAAAACATCATAGTAGCTTTCCATTATGCATTTCTTTGTCCTTTTTTCATGTGTGTTTTGGGGAGGCAAAATTATGTTCAGACACTGAATTTGTCTTTGCCGGCAGTTTATTTAACACAAGTTCACTGTGAGAATTTCACAAGCCAAACACCACACAGGATGATGTCTCTGAATAAGCCAATAAAGAAATAACATCCTCCAAATCAATGATAGATTAATTACACTATTATTGCAGGTGAGGGTGGGCATGGAAGGAATGGAGTCTAATTTTTTGGTGTACCTTTATACAAGTTGCTACTTGGAAGAGAGGGCTTAGCCACTTGAGAGCTGATGTCCAGCTACCAGCACAAAAGTAAAAGCCCTCTTTTTCCTGGAAGTGTTGCCGGGGGGGTGGTGGCAGTGGTGTTGATGGGTGAGATGATCATCTTCTGGGGCAAAACTTGGCTTTCACCACTGTAGCTGAAAGAACAACTTTAACCATGACGGGAGCTAACTGCCCCAAAGTATCAGGAGAGCTCCTTAGGTCAGCAGAGTCCCCACACCCAGACTAAACACCCTCAGATAGTCCTCACAGACTTGGTATTGATAGTGTAAATGTTCCCTTGATAGATGGTGCTTCTTTCTGTGTTTTTAAGTCCCCAGTGGGGCTTCTCAGCAGCTGAGCCTACTGAGTTCTTTGAAGATGACAGGGCACCTGGGTGCCTCACTCGGTTAAGTGTCCTACTTCAGCTCTGGTCATAATCTCACAGCTCGTGAGTTTGAGCTTCACATAGGCTCTGTGGTGACAGCTCAGAGCTTGGAGCCTGTTTGATATTCTATGTCTCCCTCTCTCTCTGGCCCTCCCCCTTTCAAAAATAAATACTAAAATAACTTGAATACTAAAAAAGGTGAGATGATGACATCTTGACACATCTTACTTCGTTCTTCATCCAAACAAATTTGTTCTTAATTTCATTTTCATAAAAAAAAAAATGGAGAAGTGTTCTCAATTCCTCTACCCTTGGGGAACATCTTACATTCAGTACTCAAAAGAAAGGACCCTACCATCTGTTCCCTAGCCATAGGATTGCAGGAAGTCTACTTCCTGTCTCTGATTACTTTACTCTCCCTTAGTAAATCTCAGACATATGCAGGATTCTAACAGATCCGTCTTGCTTGTTACTTGTCATAACTTTTTCCAGTCTACTGCTCTCCAAGCTTCACTGTGAGCCATATTTTTGCTTCTTGTAACTGTATCTCGAGATTGCTGTATTTTTCCCCCCAAAATGCTTTGCTCTGAGCATGGAAATAGGCTCTCTTTGTTTACCTCCTGTTAAAGCTAACACCAGGCTGTATTGTTTGCTGCAGATTGGAGAACAACCGAAAGTAATAATGGCATGGGATAATTACATGTAGTGTGAGGGACCTGAGTTGTCCTGCTAAAGTCATTTGGCCATACCCCATCACCAAGGGCTCTCCTCTTAGCCTTCAGGGCAGTACCTGTGGCTCAGGCCTGTTCTCCCATTTCATATTTGGATGACTTCTTGTGTTTATGCAAACAAAAATAATAGTTTTCTCTGGCTTTAACCGGTGGAAACCGATGATTGAGTTCACAATTTCTTTTTACCAATGTACTTAATACCTCAGAAGTAGTCCATATTAGATTATTAGGCCAATAACTGGTGGCTTTCTTTTGTTGGTATATAGGTATTTAATTTGAACATGTGATTGACCAACAGGTATCAAGGCATTACCTCCCAGCACAAGGAAAGCATCTCTCCAAAGACAGATTTTGGTGTCTGTATTTCAGCATTAAATGAATAGTAATACATAGCAGAAAGCTCTTTAAATGACACTCTGTCCCTGATGTGTACCAATACACCTACCACTTGATGATCTTCATTCCCTTCTTATAAATAGCTTTCACATTGTTATAATAACTTGTCAGGTACTTTTCACAGTACTTGACCAATATTAAGTAATTTGTCACATAGGATGGAAATACTATTTTCTTCTTGATATGCAAGGAAATAATTGTGGCGCAGAGCGAATAAATCATTTGTCTAAGGTCTCATACCTGTTAGGTTACAGAGTCTGGATTCAAAGTCAGGCAGTGAAAGCCTGTGCTTCTAACTATGTTAGGCAGTGAGAATTACCCCTTCAAGTGTCCGTATAACTAGACTAAGAATCACATTGACCGAAAACAGATTAGCCAGAGAAAATAGAATTTAATAGCATAGATACAGGGAGTCTACACAAACATAGAAAATCCAAGGACTGGCAACATGAGGTTGTATATGTCATCCTGAGCTAAGGAGAAAGGGGGTAGGGGCCTGGGATTTCAGAGAAAAGGAATGTACCTCACAGTGTGATGAGAAGAGCAGATGTTTGGTAATTAGGTGTTTGCCCTGCCAGACAGATGGGCCCCTCAGATAAAATTTATCTCCGCTAATCACCCTTCTTCTGGGAAAGATCCCCAACTTAGATGGTTTAATGTGGTTAAGGGAGGGGCAGAAGTTTCTCTTGGGCCCCTAGGGTCTCGATTACCTTCAGCTCAGAATAATCTTGATGCCAAAGTTGCCATCTTGGGGCTGCCTGCCCTGGGCCCCTACAACTGCTTAGGTATGTTTTTCTCTCCCTGTCTTAGTAGATCTTAGGTGAGTATGTTTCAGCTGACTTACTGATGGACAAGAAATCCAATCCAAAGATGTGGGTCAAAGACAGGATATTTAAGACCTCATGGACCAAGTGTCTGAAGATTGCTAGGGGTCATCAGTAGATAGAAGGAACTTCCCCAAGACAAAGACCAAAGGTTTCTATAGTGTGGGCTACTGCACTATGTCCCCTGGTGTGTGTTCTCTTCCTACTTTCTGTGTCCTGATACATGTGATGGCTAATTACTGTGGTGGGAAGAAGTGGAAATTGGAATGGAATTTTGAAATGCTCTAGGGAGAAGGATTTTTTCATTGTAGTTTACTTAATGGTTTTGAACTTTGCATGTTTTAGGAAATTATTTCAACTAGGTTGTACCTTTTATTTGTGGCTGATTGATATGAAGTCTACAAAATAACCAAAGTTCTTACAAGCTAAATCTGTCTTACTTGAAAATTTTCTGGGGATCCCTAAATGACACCGTTAAAACATTAAAACGGTTCTGGTACTAGTAGTCTGTATAAAAAATGTAAGCCTCTTAAAATCAAATTTCAGAATGTATGGATGAACATTGGATAACTGTTCAGAACCAGAGAAAGGTTAAGGTAAAATTTAGAAAAGGGGCAGAATAAAACTGGGGGTGAGGTCCTTGCATGTTCAGGCCACCCTGTTAAAGAATAACTATTAAACTTATGCTTGTATGTTGATCTTGGTAAATAAGTTACAAACATGGAGCCCTCATCCAGGTCTTCTTTTAAAAGGTTGTTTCATAAATTATTCAGTGTATTTGCCCAAATAAATGTAGCTTAAAATTAGAGTTAATGATTTCAAGCATTTCATGTGTAACTATCATACATTTTGTTGAACTAAAATGTATACTGTTAAATCAGACGTGATGGGTGTCTAATGTCACTCTCACTGGTTAATTCCACTCTACTGTCATTGTCCAGTAATATTGGGAGCTAACAAAACTAAAGAGTAGACTCTCGTTAGCCGTGTTTGAGCTGTTCTGTAGATAATAACATCAAATAATGAGTATTCGTATTTTTCTAAAACCATATATAGGCTGGATCGCTTTTGTCATGTTGCACTAAAATGTAAATACAACATAGTGACTACTTCAGTTGCATTACTCAAAACCAAAGGGTCAACATCCAACACGTTAGTTTCTGTCTATATTACTTACTTTCTGCATTCACTTGATGAGGTTTTCTATTTTTCGGTTTTACTTTTTAAAAAAAAATTAACACTGAATAAATTATAAAGACATTACTGGCTTTATTAACCGATTCATGAATCGAGCAGCAGATAAAAGGAGCTTTGAAGAGCTTTATAAAATAAAAAGCTTTTTTTTAGGCAGAAGGAGGAAGGAAAAGGAAGTTTCTAGTAAAAAGCAGATTGCTTCAGTCAAGGTCAGCTTCCTGTGGGGGATGGAAGGCGTCTGTTTTGTAGACTTACCTCACTAGTGCTGAACAAGTAATTCCAGATTGACAGTTTCTGGGTTACATTCCTGGGAGAGACTGAAACTGCAATTAGATGTATTCACAACCTGGTTAAGTATTAAATCTTGGTTAGCTCCTAGGAGCTTAGCACAAGTGACTCCATTTTGGGCCTCTTGTCTCTTTTCTATCACTCTATTTAAAATACATTTTTCTGGGAATTTTGTGGCTTTACCCTTTATTTTAGGTCATAATTAAAATACTTGACTAGTTGGCCTTCTTATTATGTCCGTCCTTTAAGGAACTTGTAGATCAGGCATGGACCTGGAGCTCCAGTGTATTTCTCTAACATTGGAAATTTATGCAAAATAGAACCCAAAGAGTCTCATAAGTAATTTTCTCTAGCAATGAGATAAATGAAGGGCTGATAGAGGACATTGTGTTACTTCCCTGATATCGAGTAAAGCTAAAGTCTATTTTAATGCAATAAAATGAGTTTGTAAAACCACAGTATTTGATCTTAGAAGCAACTACTCTATCATCTTGATGCTTCTTCTGTCTTTATTTGCAGCTTCTAGCATTATTCTTCCGACTTAAAGAGCTATTTAAATCTCAATTTCTCTCTGTCTCTCTCTGTCTCTCTCTCTCTCTCTGTCTCTCTCTCTCTCTCTGTCTCTCTCTCTCTGTCTCTCTCTCTCTCT